>NC_068994.1:1253766-1261266 GCF_001194135.2 Octopus bimaculoides | reverse complement strand
TTGTGCCAAAATAAGAAAGGATTGCTGTTATATTACTAATTATTATATTTTATGATATTAATTATGAAATTAATTTTGATGTGTGTAATCTATGGGAATACATTATATATTAATTATTAATGTTGTTGTTTAATGGCCACTTTCCATGCTGGCATGGGTTGGACGGTTTGACTGAGGGCTGGTGAGCCAGACGGCTGCACCAGGCTCCAATCTGATTTGGGTGGTACTAATTTAAGTACCTATATCTCATGACTTATAATATAACTGTTATGATATGTATATATATTAAGATATTAATTATAATACTAATTATATAGACGCAGATATGGTTGAGTCATTAAGCAGTTTGCTTTGCAACCAACTGTTTCAGGCTCAGTTCTCACTGCATTTTGGACAAGTGACTTTCCTTTAGTTTCAGCTCAACCAATGGTTTGTGAGTAAAATTTGGCAGGCAGAAATGTGCAGAAGCCTATATTTGTATATGTATATATATATATATATATATATATATGTATGTATGTATGTGTGTGTGTGTGTGTGTGTGTGCGTGTATGTGTGTGTGTGTGTGTGTGTATGCTAAGCAATATTTCGTCTGCCTTTATGTTCTAAGTTGAATTACCATCAAGGTCAACTTTACCTTTCATGTTTTTGGGGTCAACTCATGTCAGCATGGAAAACAGACATTAAATGATGATGGTGATGATAATGACAACAATGATGGTGGTGATGGTGACAATGATGATGATGGTGATGATGATGGTGATGATGGTGATGATGACGACGATGGTGGGGGGTGGGAGTGGTGATTTGTCTCGTGTTTTTGTCCTTGTCCCCTACCAAATATGGTCGGTTGCCACCTCCCATCAAGGACCCTCAAGTAACGATAAATACATGAAATTTTGATACAATATAAAGGCCATAATGGAAATGGTGTTAGCGTGCAGGTTTTGGAAAGAGTACAGGTATGCAAAGCCAAAAATGGTTGCCATTTAAGCAAGGTCATTTTTCATATGTGATGTAGTGGTGTTGCAAAATTTGACTCGTGCCTATTAATTTCCATTGTGTCCTTCATATTGTTTCAAAATGTCATGCATTTATTTGTAGAGTCAAGGAAGTTATTAAAGATTGAAACCTATCAGTGACTTTTAGGACACCCTGTATATATATATATATATATATATATATACACGCACACAACAGGCTTCTTTCAGTTTCCACCTGCCATATCCACTCACAAGGCTTTGGTCAGGCCATGACTATAGTAGAAGACATTTGTCCAAGGTGCCATGCAGTGGGACTGAACCCAGGACCATGTGCTTGGGAAGCAAACTTCTTACCACACAGCCATGCCTATGCCTTTATATATATTGTTCTCTCACTGATAAGAAAAAGATATCGCATGATAACAAAGCAAGAAAGAAAATACCATATAAATGTGTGTGTGTGTGCATATATATTGTATATATATGCATATATTTATACATACGTAGATGTATGCATGCATGTCTGTATTATATGTGTACACTTATACATATTCATGTTTATTTATATATTAATGTATATACATATGTATATATGTATGTATATATCTGTAAATGTATATACATGCATAGTGTGTGTATATATATATGTATGTTTGTATGCATGTATGTATGTATTACCATTATATATATATATATATATATATATATATATATATATATATATATATATATATATATATATATATATATATATACATATATATATATACATATATATATATACATATATATATATATATATTTGTATGACTTTGTGTACATGCATTTATGTATATGTGTTTATATATAAGTGTGTGTGTGTGTGTGTCTAAAGTATAATTAATATCTGTCTCTTAAAAGGAAATTGAACATAAATTAAAAATTCTAAAACAACAACTCGATCCATTGCTGTAACTTTGTATATTTTTGGGCATCAAATTGTTTTACGTTTTATACAATTTATTGATAGCAATATAGAAAAAGTAAATAATTCTTCTTATTTAAATAATATTTTCTAATTACATTTTTCCATTTTTAATTTATTATAATTCTGCACTTTATTTCAAAGAAGCAGTATTATATGAAATTGCTTCAATAAACAAACAAACAAATATTCCTATATACACAACATAATGACACACTTTTCTTTGTTTGGCATAATTTGACACCATACCTTGTTTTAAACAATGCTTGGCAAACATTTAATGTTGGACAGGGGAGGTGAGTATGTCACTCATCACTCAAGTCAAGTAAATATGTTCCCTGCCAGTTTCAAAGATGTGCTTTGCAGTTGTTCAGTTTGCGGAACTAGCTTCACATTCAACCTAAAGACTAACTTCCATACTCGCTGGTATCTTCCATATAATCTTTAGGTAGATGTGGCGCAGTGGGGAAGAGACTGGTCCTTTAAATTACAATTTCACTTACAAGACTTGAACTAATCCAAGATATTCCTAGAAGCCACTTCACCCGTGTACTCCACACAGAGATTGAACCAACAATCTCATCATTTAGGGGAAAGTTATTTCACTTGGGAATCATAGTATACATATTCTGAAGTACCTACTTAAAATCCTAGTTCACCTAGTATATTACACACACACACACACAAGAACACACATACACACACACACACACACACACACACAGAGGCATTCCATTGAGTAGTATTGTTAGCTTACTTGCCTTGCCACCATCATTTGAAAGTTACAACAATGTGAGGAAGTGCATTGTGGCCAGTGGTGTATGACAATGTTTCATAGTGTACCATCACACACATACACGAGACCACACATGCATATACACACACATATATATGCAGATGTATGTGTGCCTGGCAGTCTGTTTGACTGTCTGTATGTATGTGTGTGTAAATTAGAGACATGATATTACATGATCTGTTTTCAAGAAGAAGATTTGAGAACATATCATACTTCATATTCATATCAAAACACATGCACACACATATACACAGTCACATATATATACATAATCATGTATATATGTTTGCATATGTAAATGCGTGTGCATGCATGCGTGTGTGTGCTGAAAAGGCTGAGAGGTTTCATGCAAGGAAGTTTATATTAAAAACAAGAAGAGTAAGTGCTTTGAGAACTTTTATCATGAATTAAAGTAAGAAAATGTTGAAATATGCTACCAGTTTCAATTGTTTCAGGTGATATAGTCATGTTAGAAGAAAAGGGAAAATAAGTTGAAATAAATGAAGCAGTTTCCCTTAACTTGCTATTTCTATTGGCAAAGACCAAGCAGAAAGCAAGAAGTAATAAGTTTTGCAAAACAGGATTTATTTTAACGAGACACTTCTTGAAATCACCTGAAGAGACACATCTACACCAAGACATACACCTAAACCAGTTGTGTAGTAAGTATCCCTCCTGTAAGAGATGGATGCTGGAAATGATTGTAGTGATCAATAAAGATTTTCGTGTCTTTCATCTTCTCTTTCTCTCATTAATCAAATATATATAAGAATAATATATATACATATATATGTGTGTGTGTGTGTATATTTATTATAATATCTCATGCTGTCTTTTCCATTTGAAAGATATTCAGGCTGTTAAATTGACTGGTTTTGTGTAGACAACTTACATGTCAAAGGATGAAAGACTCCAGCTCACATACTGCCATCTTGTCACTGCTTAATAATAAGAGACCCCCATTAACAACACCACACACGCCATACTTATCTGACATAACAGCTAACTCCACCCTCATCTCAAAAGTACCGTAGACCCTCGGGCTACCTCATGCAGAATAATAGCAGCAGCCACCAACACCACCTCTACCACTACCAGCACCTTCACGGTCACCACCACCACCATCACCATCACTATAGCCACCATCACTACTACTACCACCACTCCACCACCACCATCATCATCCCCTCCACCAATACCACCACCACCACCACCACCACCTCCAAAGTCACCACCACCACCATCACTACTGCCACCACCACACCACCACATCACCCTCACCACTAGTGTCACCCCCACCATCCACAACTCCACCACATCCACCATTCCCCCCAACCCCGCCCCCACACCACACGCTGTAATAATGTTGCAGAGAAATAAAAAAGTTATTGGTATTTTATTAAAAACCTCGATTAATATTGACGTTGTGTGTGTGTGTGTGTAGAGGTGTTGTATATTAAGGGTTATGTGTGCTTATGTGATGTTAATGTTGTGCATGTGTGTGTGTGTGTATTGTATGTTTGTATTATGCGTGTGTGTTATGTGGTTGTGTGTCTTACGTACACATGTGCCTCTGTGTGTGTGTGTGCTGTGGGGCTGTGAGTGTGTTGGTGATGATATTAATGTGTGCAATAATGTATATGCACATGTGTGTGTGTTTATACACAGTTGGTGTGTGGTTTGATTTGTAGTTGTGTGTGTGTGTGTGTCAGTGTGTTGTTGGCTGGTGTTATGTGTATATGTTGGTGTGTAAATGTGTTGACGGTGTGTAATTCTGTTGAGTTAGACATATAATCGAAGGCCTTCCAGCCACGACCATTCCCTCAATTTGTATATCTTTGACCAAATTTTCCAATGTAGCCTTCTTTAGTTAACTTCGTAGAGTTATTTGTGAGAAACTGGCAGCTATTTCTAGCAGCTCAAGTGACCAGTCAGAGGTTCCATCGTTGGTGTGCAGTTGTTACAGTTACTATAGTGTGTGTGTGTGCGTGTGCGTGTGCGTGTGCGTGTGTGTGTGTGTGCATGTGTGTGTGTGTGTGTGAGCCTCTGCTTCTCATTTCTTTATTACAATCACACGTCTATCATCTTCACATGCACATCTGCATCCTCTACACTGCATGTGTTTACACACACACACACACACACACACACGCATACATTGTAGGTAGGTATGAATGCATGTCTATATATATCTATAAACATATGTATGTGTATATACATATATATATATATATATAGATATATATATATATATATATGAGTTGTGCATCAGTGTGTATCCGTGTATGAGTGTATATATAATATATAAATGTGTGTGTATGTATATACACGTGTGCGTGTGTGTGTGTAAATGGCTGGGGTGGGTAGGCAAGGCCTGTAAATTTCATTAAAAACAATTTATGTCCAGTTTTATTAATTTTTCTCTGATTTTGTGCCTCCCACCTCATCCCCTCTGCCACACCACTTTCTCTCCCTCCACTCCCTACCCCTTTCTCTTGCATCTACTCTCCCTTCACCTCCTCCATATCTCCTCTCTCCCTTTCTCTCTTCCTCTTCCACCACTTCCCCCCTGCAACCTCTAACTCCCACCACCACCAACCTTAGCCCCCTCTCACTACATCTACTCTCCCCATCCCTCCTTTTCTTTCCCCTTCTCCTTCTATTCCTTCTCCCTGCCACCACCCCTCTCTATTAACAATAATAATAAACAACATTAATCTTATTAAGATGGCTAACAATTAACAACATCAAATCAACAATAAATAGAAAGGCGGCGGCGGTGGCGGCGGTGGTGGCGGTGGTGGTGGTGGTGGTGGTGGCTGCAGTGATAGTTTTGGCTAGGGTTATAACAATGCTTATAATGATGATGATGTTGGTGGGGGATGATGTAGTTTAGTGTCATGTGAAAAGAGAGGGAGAGTGGTGATGGTGGTGGTGGTGGTGGTGGTGGTGGTGATGATGATGATGATGAGCATCCAATCATATAACCATTACACATATTGCTACTCATTAACTTCAAATGAGCGTTGTTATTACTGTTGTTATTACTGTTGTTGTTGTTGTCGTTGTCACTATTGTTGTTGTATTTGTTATTGTAGTTGCTTTTTATTGATGTTGTTGTTATTAATGTTTTGATGTTGTTTCATTTAGTGGTGTTGATGTTGCAGTTGTTACTATTGTCTTGTATCTTTATTATTATCATCATCATCCTCATCATCATCATCATCATCATCATCATTATTATTATTATTATTATTATTATTATTATTATTATTATTATTGCTATTATTATTAATGTTGTTACTGTTGTAATTCAATAAATGTATGGAAACTCCCTACACTCCAGACCTAACCTGATTATTCCAGACCAACCTCTCCACGGTGACCAACACTAAGGAAGAAAGGAAAGGCAGGCAGGTGTTTGGCAATGCGCACACAAACACGCATATGTAGAGACATAGGCATACATGCATACATACGCATGTACATGCATACACACTTGCATAAATACACATACATAAATACATGCACACATGCATATATATATATACATACACACACATTCATATATGTGTATACACCAACTACAATACATACCAAAGATAAATACATACCACATATACATACTAATGTATCACTGCAGATGTAGATGTATATACACACATATATATCAATATATATGCACATATATATATATATATATATATATATATATATATATATATGTATGTCATTCTTCAGTTTATTTCAAGATTCCTTGCCAATAAAGAACCGGATTCTAACCTAGATCCAAGGTTCCTTCATTAGAATTTCAACATCAACAACAAGGTATTTTTGTTTGTATGTGTGTATGTATGTATGCGCAGATTTGTATGTTTTATGTATGTATTCTCATACATATCGCTGCATATCTAGACATGCTCATATATATTTAAATGATAAACTTCTGGTAAGTTTCACAGATTTTTCCAGTTCCAGTGATGGATTGGATCTGTAGTCTTCGAATTAGCTTTCTCTTTTCTGGTTTTGAGAAGCTTAATTTCTCAAGATTGGTATTTAGGCAGTGTGTTACATATCCCAGGTCCCCAATAATTACAGGTGATGTTGAAATTCCAATGAAGGAACCTTGGATCTAGGTTAGAAACCAATTCTTTCTCTATTGGCAAGAAATCTTGAAACAAACTAAACAATGACATACATACATACATACATACATACATACATACATACATACGTGTATGTATGTATGTAATCATGTGTATAGCAATGTCCTACAACATAGTGTCTTGACATTGCATGTCATATGTGGTGACATTTGTTTACAGTCTCCTGTGGAAAGAAACATGTCCAGAGGAGGAGTGAAATATGAGCTGAGTTAGAAACAGATGAAGGTTGGTGACAAGAAGAGCACCCAGCTGTACAAAATCTGCTTCAACAAAGGATTCTGACCTATGGCAGCACAGTAGAGTAGATAACAACAGCAGTACATTCCTCACCACAACACCCGGTGACTTTACCCCCCACCACCACCACAATAACACACCACCACCACCACCGCCACTATCGTTACTACTACTACTACTACTACTATCCTTAATGGTAACTAAATAATATCATACGTGTGTATGATATATGTTTGCATATACATATGTGTGTGTGTGTATGTATATCTATATTTATGTGTATATATGCATATATATGCATATATATGCATATATATATATATATATATATATATATATATATATATATATATA
>NC_068994.1:1247137-1252566 GCF_001194135.2 Octopus bimaculoides | reverse complement strand
CACCACCACAACCACCACCACCACCACCACCACTACCACCACCACCACCACCACCATCATCATTATCATCATCATAATTATGAAGATAAACATCAATACAGCATTATTCATCAACACGATAACTATCATCATCACCATCATCATTATCACCCTTACCATACACTAGCACCATAATCAAATTTACATCCCCTACTACCACCACCATCACCACTAGGCATCAGCTTCCTCATCCCTCCATTGGCCTTGATGCTTCTACTGAGATAATCCATTTTGTATTACACCAACCTTAATCAAGATGAAGAAAGTGATCTAAGTACTGAAATAATTAGACAAAAATCACAGGTTCAATACTAGCCAAAGTCGGTTTGCACTTTCTCCTCTCTCTGTCCATCCTCACCACTCAATGCACTGACAAAATGCAAACAGGGGCCATTCTAAGGATTTCAATGATTTGTGGTACTTTGTTATGCAACCACAATACACTATAGATTATATTAAATGTTTTCATAAGTCAGCATCATGTTCTATTGTGTTAGCAGTGCTCTTACATTGATGTGTTCAGGTGATTTCTCCAGGTATTCTATAGAACTTATAGCCAGCACTGATACAACATTTTGTATTGCGATGTCAGATGTAAACGAACAATGAGATCAGAGACAAAAATGGCTAATGAGTGTATATGCCAGATTTTATGGGGTTTTTGCCCCTTCATCAGCACCTATTTTTAGCCATTCATGCCTCCAAACACATTGCTTATATAGCCACTGTATACAACAGTGTTAAGATATCGGATATACCAATCTACATATTAAACGCATTCCTGGAGCTGGAGTAGGCATGCGGTACTTTGTTATACAAACTATGATACATGGCAAAGCATACCAAATGCTTTTATAAGTCAGCACCAGGTTCTACTGTGTTAGCTGTGCTTCTTTCATTGTTTTGTTAAGGTTCTTTCCACAGATATTCTACAGATCTTATAACCAGCATTGCTATGGAATATCGAGAGAAATAAAAGCTTAACAAAGTATTCTTGGGATTTTACGATAAGACAGTGTTCATAGTGAGAGTGAAAGATAACGGTTAGGCTGGCAGTCCAACTCAGTGCTAAGACTGACTTCCGTTTTTGGCACAAGGCCAGCAACTTTGAGAGAAGGGGTTAAGCTGATTACATTGACCCCAGTGCTCAACTGGTTCTTATTTTATTGACCCCTAACAGAATGAATGGCAAAGTTAACCCTGGCAGAATTTGAACTCAGAACGTAAAGACAGATGAAATACCGCTAAGCATTTCGCCCAACGTGCTAACAATTCTGCCAACTTGCAGCCTTAATAATAATAATAATAATAATAATAATAATAATAATAATAATAATAATAATAATAATAATAATAATAATAATAATAACGGCTTCAAATTTTTGCACAAAGCCAGCAATTTTAGGGGAGACGGATAAGTTATTTATGTCAACATGATTATTCAGGTGGTCCTTAATTTTATCATCCCCCAAAAGGATAAAAGCCAAAAATTGCTTTGGAAGAATTCAAACTCAGAAAATATATAAGAAACAAAAAAACAGAAATAGCCCTAAGGAATTTGTCTAACCCATTAATGATTCTGCCAGCAAAACTGGAACCTCAACAAAATCTTGACATCCATTGAAATCTGGATCTTCATCGTATCAGGACTTCTTCCTCTCCAACTCTCTCTCTCTCCAACTCTCTCTCTCACCTTTTTCCTCCTCTTCTCCAATAGAAACTCCTTTACCATACCTTACTTTCACCAATTAAAGACAGAAATATTCCTCACCTTTACTGAGGCCAGTACTTCCATCACCACCACCACCACCACCACCACCACCATACTACTGCTGCTACTACTACTTCTGCTACTATTACTACGACTACTACAGCTACTGTTACTATTACTTTTATTGTTATCATTCTATTCAAAAACCACATCTCCCCCAACCCTCCTCCTCTTCCGGACCCCCAACCTAGCTCCTAACAGGCAATCACCTCAATACAAAATGAACCAGCCATATGAGAAGGTTTCCCTGTCCACTGACACACCACCACCACCACCACCTCCCCATTCCAGTAAACCATTCCTGCCGCCACCACCACCACCGTAAGCACCACACCATTACTTCTACCATCATCATTGTTATGCTTGACCACCACCAACACCACCACAACCACCAATCACCACTACATCATATGCTATTAACACCACCACCACTCTAGCACAACCACCACTATATTGCTGTCATCACCACTAACACCACCACCAGCGACCACACCACCACCAGCGACCACACCACCACCACAGCCGCCTCTACATCTTAGCAGCAGGTAGAAGGAATTGGAGTTTGTGTGTGTTTCTGTGCTTATTTTTGCTTGTGTGATGAGCGAGAGAGAGAGACAAAGAGCCATCACTTAGTGGCAACTGCTGGATTTGAAATGTCAACGACATTGACACAACCTTTCCAAAGACAACGGTGCCAAACCCGAGCAGAAAAATACATTAAATGAAAGCAAATGGCAACTGACCTGCAGCTAGCTGCACTTTTGCATTGCATTAAGTACTTTGTTGCTGTTGTCGCTCTAGTTTACACCACTGCACCGACCACAGAATGTGCAGTTTTGTTTGCCTGAAGGAATGTTGTTGTTGTTGTTGGTGGTGAAGGCACAAGAAATTGACTAATGTTGAGAAAGAACGGAAAAGAAAGAAAGGAAGGAAAAAACAAAGAAAGGAAGGAAAAAACAAAGAGAGGAGAGAGAGAGTGAAGGTGGGGGTGGGATGATTTTGTGTGTCATTTGGTTTAAAGAGAAAGTTGTGCAGTGGCTGAGTAAACAGGTAAAATGTGTAATCCATGCGGAATGGTGCATTACAGGTGAAATTAGTAAAGGTAGAGCCAAGTAGAAGGTAGGTTTTGGTTTGGGAAGAAGAGGACAAAGGACAAGGAATAAGGAAGTGGGGATGGTGGGGAAGAAACAAACATTCTTGTACCTAAGTACCTGAGTGAAGAATTGGCGAAATTTGGCATTAAATGCTGGCATTATTGTTTAACAAAAGAGTCTTTACATGAAACATGGTGGAATATTTTGGCAAAGATAACATACTGATGCTGCTCATAAATGTATAAGGTGTGTGTGTGTACATGTTTATATATATATTTATATGTGTATGTGTATACACACACACAAATAATGGTTTATGTTGGAGAAAAGGTGTACTCAATACAGGTTGTAAAGGATATATTTTTTAATTGAAACTCAGAGTTTATCTCATGACTTAAGTTTCATGCTACTTGATCTCAGTCAAATCGTCCAACCCATGCTAGCATGGAAAGCAGACGTTAAATGATGATGATGTATGTATATATATATATACATATATATGTGTTTATATATATATATATAATTTATATATGTATATATGTGTGTGTATATATGTATATATATGTGTGTGTGTGTGTGTGTGTGTGTGTGTGTGAAGCGAACACCAATAAACAAAAGACATATAGAGACCATGCAAAGAGTTGAGTGTGCAGTTTGGAATATGTTGGAAAGCTGACGTCTGAAGATTCATTAATTCTGTAGAAAGTCAATTGGGTGAGGTGGGACAGAAAGATGGCTGTGAATGCAATTAGTCAGTGCCATACTGCAGAAACATGCATTTACAATCAGTTGGTTACAAGATATGTGGTGCAGCTGCACAACTAAAAGGTGGTGGTCATGGGGGAGTGTGTGGCGATGGTATAAAATCCAAATTTCTAACTCCACCCATTGTAAAATTTTGCTGAGAAAATGATGGAATAGCGAAAGAAGCAAACATAAAATTTAACCTTGTAATTATGTTAGGAAACAGTGGAGCAGAGAGGGAAGGGGAGAGGTGTGGGGAGAGAGAGAGAGAGATGTTACTTCAACGTAACAATGTCAAGCTGTTCTCTGTTTAGTTCAAATATTATTTCATGTTACACACACACACACATATGCATGTGCACACATGCAAACACACACACAAAACTTCCTGGATTTCCAGTTTGTGCGAAACACTTTCTTTGACTGAAGTATTGTTCGTTTCTATAAACTCTTTCAGCAAATATTCACAGGAGTGCTGAGGTAACCTTCTGGATTCCCAGATCCCTTTTCATTCACTATATCTATCTAGCTACCTTTCTATCTATCTATCTATTCATCTATCTATCTATCTATCTATCTATCTATCTATCTATCTATCTATCTATCTACATATATCTGTCCGTCTTTATTACATACATATACGTGTGTGTGTGTTTTAGTCAGGAGGGAAATACAGAATCGAAGACTAAGAGGGAGGAAGAGATCCTTGAATGAGAAACTTTGCTCAAATGCTTGCAAACAGAGTAGACTCAGCTCAAGTACCAGGTGCTGATGGATTAAACAGGATGATGGATTAAGTAAATCCCCCATAAATCTGTCTTCTTCATTATCTTCATTTTAACATCCACTTCCTTATGCAAGCTTGGGTGGCAGAAAGTTATGCTGGACAGGCTTCCCCAGCTGGAGACCCTTATACTCTTCCTGAATAAAAGAAATAAGCAAAACTATGGCAATGTTGTGTTCCAATAGCCTTTAGAATTTTGGTATTTCTCCAAGTCAAGGCAGGGAGCTGGCAGAATTGTTACGGTGGCAGGGGAAGGGATGCCAAGGAGCATTTTTTCCCGATTTTTACTTCTGAGTTCAAATCCCACTGCAGATCACTTTACCTTTTATCGTTTTGGGCTCAATAAAATGAATACCAGTTGATTACTGGGGGCGGGTGGGGGTTGATGTAATTGACTTAACCCACCCCCACCGACATTGCTGGGCTTGTGCCAGACATTTCAAACCAATATTTCGCTGTCTTCAGTCTTTCTACCTCTCTCTCTCTCTCTCTCTCTCTCTCTCTCTCTCTCTCTCTCTCTCTCTCTTCTTCTCTCTCTCTCTCTCTCTTCTTCTCTCTCTCTCTCTCTCTCTCTCTCTTCTTCTTCTATCTCTCTCTCTCTTCTTCTCTCTCTCTCTCCCTCAGTTTTTCCATACCTGCCCCACCTCACATATCTCTCCCTGTCTTACACCCTTCTACTTCACCTCCATTTCCATTCAGACCCAATCCTTCTTCACTTTACACATCGACCCCCCCCACCACCACCACCTTCTTTCTTACTTTCTCACTCCTTCACTCCCCCTCTCACATTCTTATCAATCTCTCATCCTTTCCTCATTTCTATCGTTCAATACCTTCATCGTTCCCTACACCCTCCCCACCACTACTACACCTTCCTGTATGTCTCTCTCTTGCTCTCTCTCTCTCTCTATATATATATATATACACACACACATATATATATGTATGTATCTCTCTCTCTCTCTCTCTCTCTCTCTCTCACTCTCTCTCTCTCTCT
>NC_068994.1:1245125-1245362 GCF_001194135.2 Octopus bimaculoides | reverse complement strand
TATATATGTGTGTGTGTGTGTGTATATATGTATATATATGTATGTGTATATATATTTATACACATATATATATGTGTATATATATGTGTGTGTGTGTGTGTGTGTGTGTGTATATATGTATATATATGTATGTGTATATATATTTATACACATATATATGTGTATATATATGTGTGTGTGTGTGTATATATACATATATATATGAATATATGTATATATATATATATATATATATAT
>NC_068994.1:1242857-1244968 GCF_001194135.2 Octopus bimaculoides | reverse complement strand
GGCTCTTGTGCGGGTGGCACATAAAAGACACCATTTCGAGTGTGGCCGTTTTCGTGCGGGTGACATGTAAAAGCACCCACTACACTCTCTGAGTGGTTGGCGTTAGGAAGGGCATCCAGCTGTAGAAACTCTGCCAAATTTAGATTGGAGCCTGGTGTTGCCATCCGGTTTCACCAGTCCTCAGTCAAATCGTCCAACCCATGCTAGCATGGAAAGCGGACGTTAAACGATGATGATGATGATGATGATATATATATATATATATATATATATACATACATGGCAGACTATGTTATTTTGCCAACATGGTTTACATATGTATATATATGTTTATATATTTGTAAATATATATATATACTTCAAATTTACAGGAAAACAAAAGATGAAGACAGGTGTATTAGTTTAATGCATGGGAAGAATGGAAAAGTCTTTTACGTTTTGAGCGTAGACTTTTTGACAGAAAGAATTAAGAGAGAAAGAATGGAGAGAGAATGAAAAACAAGCAGAGAGAGAAAATCTGTACCGAGTTCAACGATGCAACATAGGGAGATGACTGAAAAAAGGGGTTGAATGAAAGGGAGATAATAATAATAATAATAGTAATGGTGACCCTTTTACATATGTATATATATACATACATATACATATAAAACTTACTTGTTAATACTAGTTCTAAACAGCCATGGCTTAGATTTTTCCTTCTTTACTCTTATTCTTTTAGTAAAATAGGCAGTAAAGCAGGGGGAGGGGCTCTGAACACTGAGTATAGAAATAATTTACACTACTCTCTCTCTCTCTCTCTATATATATATATTTATATATATGCGTGTGTGTGTGTGTGTGTGTGTGTAACATATGGTATATTTATAAACAGGGCAAATTTTAGCCATTTCTCCAGAGACTAAAAAAGAATGATGAATAACCTTAATTGATTTATTAACCTTATTGGCTTCTCATCAGAGGCATGCACACATTTTGACAATCTACAGAGAAGCAGGCAGCCAAACTGTTTATATACTCAACAAATGCAGCAGTTACTCTATGAAGGAGTCCCTAATTTGCATACCAAAAATGTTTAACACTCTATAAATAGCAGCAGCCTGTCAATGGGGACCTGCTGATATTAAAGAGGCCAAGACAACAATCTTTTATATGCCAGATATATCTGGAGAGGTATGTAACATTCTTCCTTTTCGTGTTCTTAAAAGTGCATCTGCAATTGAAGAAACTGCTTTTTTGAGGTTAAATTAGATTTTGTGAAATGGATTTAACATTGGTACTCTTGCTTAGGTAAGGAAATTATTCTTTCCATTTCTTTAAATTCATAGTCAATACACATGTGTAGATATAGATGTGTGTGTGCAATATGTATATATATATATATATATATATATATATATATATATATATATATATGCATACGTATATGTACTCACATATATGTACATATGCTTACACATATTCATGTATATGTATGTATTTATATTCATAGATGTGTAAATATATATGTTCACACACACATACATATATGTACATATGATATACATATTTGTACATACCCACACATATATATTGATAGAGAGATACTTACATACATAAACACTCAGAACACATCTGAGTGTGTATATCTGTATATATATCAATTGAGAAAGAAAGTGTATGTGTGTCTACATATATGTGTCTATGTGTGTGTGTGTGAATTGAGAGATAGAGTGTGTATGAGGGTGTCTATAAGAATATTCCAAAAATGAGAAAGTGTTGATAAATTTTAAGATTAGGTGAATATTAAATGCAAAGACTTGTCATATATCTCACCTACAGACCTCCCCTTCCTTCCTCCCCTACCTCACCCCAGTACTTTATTTCTAACACCTTTCTCCCCCCCTCTCTCTCCCTCCCTCTATCTCTCTTTCTCTCTCTCCCCACAATGTCTCTCCTGGTTTTCTTTTTCCTTGACTTCCCTTCTCAGTGTTATCTTTAAAACAATTGTTCTTTTAAGTTACACACCTCACCATAACTTATCCTACCCTTCCCTTATCCCTCATTCCCCTCTCTCTCTCTCTCTCTCTCTCTCTCTCTATATATATATATATATATATATATATATATAT
>NC_068994.1:1239975-1242504 GCF_001194135.2 Octopus bimaculoides | reverse complement strand
TGTGTGTGTGTGTGTGTGTGTGTGTGTGTTTCTTACACTGTGTGTGTTTAAATATTTTATTTGTAGCTGTGTATAAGTATATATGCATGTTTGTGCATGTATGCGTGCATGCATTGATGTATGTGCGCATGTATGTACATACACATTATTTTGCATGTTCTATGCATGTTATTAGAATTATATACACGTTACTCTATGCAAGTGTGTGTTTATGTGTTTGTATGCATGAGTGTGTGTGTATGTTCGTGTTATTTTACATGTTCTGTAAATATTATTACAGAATATTGTATATGTCTTTCTCTGTGGCATCTGCGTGTGTGTATACATATGTGTGTGCGCGTGTGTGTGTATTGATGCATTTCGAAGTATGTTTAACAAAATATGTGATATATATTTACATATATTTATTATATGTATACGCACATATATAATATATGAATGTGTATACATACTTGCATATATATATATACATACACACACATACATATATGTGTATGTGAGTGTGTGTATTTTTAAAATGCATGGATGTGCTAGAACCTTTTTCTCAATATTTTTCTATTTCTATCTTAAATTATTAAATACAATTTTGATGTTGTCGCTGTTGTGGTGAGTCTTGTGTTTATATTTGTCTTAAATCCTTAATAAACCAGCTTTATTTCTTTTTAAATACTCCTCCCACCCTCTTTCTCACCTTCCTTTTCCATCACTCCTCCTTCCCCACCATCATCTTCACCCTCCCTCTCATTCATATTTCTCTCACACACACACACACACACACATGCTTCTCTACACACACATATATGTGTTATAAGCTTATTCTACATGCATACACACACGTATACACACACAGACACACACACACAAATAAATCTTAGAAACTCAACAGAAATACACTTTGTTTCATACACAAGTATACATATTGATGAATATATAGAGACATGTGTGTATGTGTGTTAAGTACACACACATACACACACATATATAAATATATATATGCATATATATAATACATATATAATATATATATAATATATATGTGTATGTGTGTGTATACACATGTGTGTGTGTGTGTGTGTAAGGTGGCCCAGTCATTGAGGTCTCCTGTCTATGGCCGGTGATGGGAATGTCCACATTGTATGCCATATATAGATAGTATGTTCACATATACATATATGATGCACTCACACATGATTATATTATTTTTAAAATATTTGGTGGTTACAACACGTTTCATTTTACAATCATATGTATATATTTATATTTATATATATGTATATATATCTATGCACACACACACACACACATGTACAGATATATATATATATATACATATATATATATATACATAGACAGACATACACAGATACATTTATATATACATACATAAATGTACATACACACATATATACATATATATGCATACATACAATACAGACATGCAATACAAATATACACATGTACATACACAGCTGCATGCACACATACACAGATACATTTGAGTGATAAGCATGAGACTCATCACCTTTCCAAGAATATCCACACACACACACACACACGCACAAACACACACACACACACATACGCACAAACACACACACCTTTACAAGTATACACACACAACCTTAGCTCAAAATAAACAGAGGTGTTAGAGAGGGTGGTGGGTGGTGGGAGTGGAGATCCTTTTTAAGAAATTCAAAGCTCTAAAGTGTTTTCAGATATTTTCAGAGAAAATCCCCTTAAAACAATTGTTTCTTCCAATCCTGCAATTGTTGTTGTTGTTGTTCTTATTGTTGTTGTTGTTATTGTCATCGTTGTTGTTGTTGTTGTTGTTGATATAGCTCTACTTATTGGTGCTATTGTTAGTGATGTTGTTTAGATTTCGGAGGTCAATCCTGATCCAATAAATCTATAGTCAAAGGTGTTCCCACCATGACCCTCCCACCATTTTCATTCAAACACTATCTTATGAAATACGTGTTTCCATTTTGTAAGATGATACAATGCAATTTAAGGGAGATTGTTTCTAATTAAGCTGCAACCATTGTATCTCCATAGTCTACCATGTTGAGGTCCTTAAATGTAGGGGCCTTAGATAGAGGACAGTCCATTGGACAGGTACAAAGCTCTAGAGTTCTGGTGGCCAATGTGGTTTTAGACAATGTAGGGAATTTGGGAAGGGAAATTTGGCTGGTCATTATTGATTGAGCTGATCTATGATCAACGGCATTCCAGCCCTGACCATCCCTCTTAATTCCAGACAATTTAGTCCTAGAAGCACAATGTTTCCAAATTTTACACCTGTAAATCATAAATTGGTGGGAATGTTTTTCACCTGATATTGAGTTTATGAAATTGAAAGTGGATTGAATATATTCAAAGAAGACATTAAGAAACTAAGGAGCAGAGCCTGATGGGGTCAGGTGATGTCATTTACTACTTGCCCACCCCTGGCCTAGACCAGTGGTTCTCAACCAGGGGCCATATGGACCCTGAGCATCCATATAAGAGTTTAATGGGGGGGGGGGGTTC
>NC_068994.1:1234155-1238846 GCF_001194135.2 Octopus bimaculoides | reverse complement strand
ATATATATAAAACTATATGTGTATGTGTATATATATATATATCCATGCATACAATGACCAGCTTTGAAATACCTCTCATGCACAAAACACACACACACACACACACACACAAACCCACGCACAAACCCACGCATACACACACACATGCACACCTACGCCTACTCCTCCGCAGTACATACCCTGATCAGCTCTGAAGTATTTCTCACAGCTGAATGGCTGCAATGTTTAAACTGCAATATTGTCTGATATTTCACAACGATATTACCATCAGCCAGAGAAGATGGCTTTTAATTGACCAAAGCTGATCTAATGATGAACAAATTACTTCTCGTTAGAGTTATCACACAATCTTTATTACATAATGATTGCCATGCTTAATTAGGTGTGAAATATGTTAGAATGTTCTGGATCAAATAATGACGACTAGTCTCATGTGAAAAGTGAGCAGGTTCGAAATGGCAATTGAATAATAATAATGAGTGTAATGACTCTCCTTTTGCAGAAGTGTTTGTATTGGTGGTGGTGGTGGTGGTGGCAGTAGCGGTATTGTGTTTGGTCGTTCTCTGCAATCAATGATGAAAAGACACTAACAATGGAGAGAATATGATTCCCTCTTTAATCCTCATCATTTATCATGTCACGATTTGGTTGGTTAGTCCAAGCATGTCTGCAGAAACGGTACATTTGGAACTGAACAAAGCTATGGGTTGAGCATGACTACACACACAATAACCAATGGACTCCTCCTCCACTATTTACATACATATATATGCATGTATGTATGTATGTGTATATATATATATATATATATATATATATATATATATATATACATACACACACATATGCTCACACACACACACATATATATGTATTAAACGTGTGTGGATATATATATGTCCATAAAAAGACATAGACATATATCCTACTACTCCCCCTCTTCCTCCTTTCCTTATCATCATCATCATCGTCATCACCAGTGTCTTTTCAGTGTCCATATTTTGCCATGCAATCCGAGTATGATATTGATTTGCTGTCAACAGAGCTAACGCTTGTCGTGGCCAGCCATCGTCTCTTTGGTGAATCCCAAAATCTGGAGATCAAATCTCACATGGTCCACCTGAATCCACAATTCTGGATAATTGGCAACACAGCTTTGATAGGTGTGCAGCACTGAACATCATAAAACATTGTTTAAAATGGATGTTAAACAATGATGACAACGGCAATGATGATGATGATGATGACGACGACGACGACGACGATGATGATGATGTCCTAATATTGACTCTACTCAGCTGTGACACTAAACAGAGTCTCACCCTACCACACCATCCCACCAATACTGTTGCCATGGCTACACACTAAATGTTTATTCACAATGACTCTACATATACACACACAAATATACATACATAAACCCATAAATATATCTTTTCTTCTTTTCCTCTTTTCTTCCTTTAATTCAGTCACTGAATTGTGGCCATGCTGGGGCACCACATTGAAGTACATACTTTTTCAACTCCAGTACTTATTCAATTGGTCTCTTTTGTTGAATCACAAGATAACAAGGGTATAAACAAACCAACACCAGTTGTCAAGCAGTGCAGAGACACAAAAGCCTCTCTCTCTCTCTCTCTCTCTCTCTCTCTCTCTCTCTCTCTCTCTATCTCTCTCCTACTGAGGTAGCCACATATCCCCTTTCCTGCCAAATGTCTATTTCTGTCCCCCTATTTATGCTCTAACCTCTCTTCCCTTGCCACTAACCCACCTCCCTCAATACATCCCATCCCCACTCAGTCGCAGGGGTCTTGTCTTCATTGTCACTCAGTAACTTCACTCCTGCCACATAAAGAAAGCATCCAGAGTAGCCTGTGGAAGGTGGTTGGCATATTAGGAAGGGGGCGTCCAGCCGCAGGACCCATTCCAAAACAGAGAAAATGTTTGGTGCAGCCCTCTCACTTGGCACTTCCTACCAAACTGCCCAGTCCATGCCAGCAGACGTCAAAAGATGTTGACAATGATGGTGATGATGGTGATGACAATAATATATAGCAGGCTTCCACAAAGTTTTCTTCTACTAAATTCACTCAAGAGGCATTGGTTGACCCGGTGCTGTGTGATGTACATATGTACATACACACATACATACATATGTACATACATACTTACATGCATACATGCATGCAGACACACATACATACACACATACACACACACATACATACACACACACACATATACATACATACAAACATATGAAAAGGAGCTTTGATATATGTGTTAGCAAAGACTTCCCCTGGATATGATGCTAATCACAATAATACTGACTTTCCCTCATCATAAACTGAAGGGGAGAGATCTACAAGACTCCTACAGCGCTTTGCATTCTACGTGCTATATCATACAACAGGGTGTATAGCATTCTACATGCTGTATTATACAACAGGGTGTATAGCATTATACCGCAGGATATATAATATTCAACACACTGTATCATATAGCAGGATATATAACACATTATACAACAGGGTGTATATAACACTGGCTCTAGTGTAGAATCATAATTCTAATTGTTACCATGCCAATAATGTCTGGTCGGTTCCATCCTGTCAAAACCAATCTGAAAACCAAATTGTTGTCTTGTTTCAGCTGAGTTCTGTTCCATTATATTCTTGAGAATTCCTTCTGATCGGTCACATGTTAATGGATTTTGTGTGAAAGGTCACATCTGAAAGAAAGGTCAAC
This sequence comes from Octopus bimaculoides, assembly GCF_001194135.2. Classification (NCBI taxonomy): domain Eukaryota; kingdom Metazoa; phylum Mollusca; class Cephalopoda; order Octopoda; family Octopodidae; genus Octopus; species Octopus bimaculoides. The sequence continues at coordinate 1,236,098 of NC_068994.1, read as the reverse complement.
ATTTCAAGGAAATTTGGCAATTTCCCAAAGATATTTCATCAAACTGTTTCTTAAAAGATGTTTAGCAAATTAGGGTTGAAGAACATGGCAAGAATTGTCAATAGCCATTAACAAAATTCCGAATGTTTGTAGCAGAGACAAAAATACCTTTTTTTTTTGTTTTGTTTTTTTTTTGTTTGTTTTGTTTATGTTTCTCCCCTGGTTTGACAATATTATTGTCTAAATCTGAGATAATGAGATGTCTTTTAATGACATGTCCACCTTGGCACTTCTTAAATTGGTCCTCAGATGTGTAGTAGAGTGATAGCATACTGTGTGTTGTTTCATCATTGTTATCATCATCATCATCATCATCATCATCATCATCATCATCCTCATTATCATCATCATTCCAAACCAATGCAAGGGGCCAACATCATCACACTGTTTGAAAAAGCAGCCAAATCTGTGGGAAAATTTTTTTTAAATAGACACATTGGATTGTGTAATCCAAGATATGCTATGTTAGAATGTCTTTCGTGGTCGCTCTGTCCTGCGGTTAAATATCAAGAGCAACCTCTATAATCATCACAAATTTCCTCCTTCCATAATAAACACTGGAGCAGTTTCTACAGAAGGAGACCCCTTGTAGACTTTCCCATTCTGTAAACCGTGTGCCAAGGTTCTCCCTTACTATTTCTTGTCTATTCAAGAACTGTGTAAGCTTAAACTTACACTCTAAATTCTCTACAATGGTTTACCACAGATGATATAACAAAAGGACACATCCTCTTCATAACAGGAAACTATTTCAGGTCTTAATACCTTCATCTGTCTACCTATCTGTACTTCTGTTTATACATCTCTATATATATCTAGCTATGTATCTTTCTGCCTCCTCTGTTTCTCTCCCTTTCTATAATATATATACACCCACCCACCCACAAATATATATATATATATATATATATATATATATAAAAATACATACATACATATATGCATATATGTACAAACACACATGTAATACGTATATCTATCAATCTATATATATATGCATGTGTATTTATATATATATATATATATAGAGAGAGAGAGAGAGAGAGAGAAAGAAAGATAAATAGATAAATAGATGGATAGGTAGAATGATAAATAGCAATGATAGATAGATGGATAGATAGATGTGCATATATGACTGCCATTATATAAACTCTGTCTGTCTCTCTCCCTCCGTCTCTCTCCTCCTGCTCTCTCTCTCCCTCCGTCTCTCTCCTCCTGCTCTCTCTCTCCCCAAACACCTTTCTAAACCGGCTCTAAGCCTCCAACACTTCAAACTACCCATTAACCACATCTACCCTGATACCTACCTTATATCTGTACCCTTTACATCTGACAGTGCACCCCTTCCACCCCAGCCTATGGCTGAACCCCTTTTTATGTCCAAATAACCCCTATAATTGATAAATCAATTGATGAAAAGAAAAAATCAGAAGACCAGAACATATGAGCAGAAATCTACAACAGATCACACTACAACATCGAACAACACCAGGGTGGCCACTGCTGCTGCTACTACTACTACTACTACTACCACTGCTGCTACTACTACTACTACCACTGCTACTACTACTACTACCACTGCTGCTACTACTACCACTGCTACTACTACTACTACTACCACTGCTACTACTACTACCACTACCACTGCTGCTGCTGCTATCACTTCTACAATGAACACAGAGTTCTTTAGTTTATTCAAAGGAACACAGTTAACGTCAGGCTGGAGTATTACACACACACACACACACACACACACACACACACACACACACACACACTTTCTCTCTCAAATACTCTTTCTCTGTATCTCCCTCTCTTTTTTTCTCTCTTTCTCTCTCTTAGTTTGTCTCACTGGACTTACTCTCCCTTTCCTTCCCTCATGGTTTTTCTCTTTCCCTCCCAAC
>NC_068994.1:1232367-1233569 GCF_001194135.2 Octopus bimaculoides | reverse complement strand
ATATATATATATATATATATATACACACATATATATACATATACGCGTATAGGTATATCTATATATAAATATATCGACATACAGATGCATATATATGTATATATACCTGTATATATATCCATATATTTGTATACATATATATGTATGGGTATATATGCATACACACACACACACACATATACATATACATGTGTGTATATGTGTGTGTGTGTGTGTTATCTCAGCAACTCCCTGTAGAAGCAGTGGGACTGAAGCCCCCTTCATCTTTCATTGAAGCGTGTCTTTAGCAGCAGGTTACTTTAATACAAAACCTATTGTTTAAGGAATCGTCATGGTTACTTTATTAATTTTTGGCACCAATGGAAGGTCATGATACTTCCAGCCTCCCAAGTCTGTGGCCTTTCCTGTTACCAGGTATTTTTACCTTGGTTTTTCTCTGAATCATGTCAATAAATTGAGAGGGTCAATGAGGTGTTGTCTTAAGTCTTACTGGACATAAAATTCTTCAAGTTAGTTGCTACATTGCTGATTTTTAATCAACCAAATGAAACTTGATAACATTTTTTTCTGGAAAGAAAGACAGGATATTCTAGTTAAAATTTTGAATTTCTGCATTGCTGTGTATTTATTATTGTTATATTTCTATTATTATTGTTGTTTTACTTCTCAAAACGTTCAGTCTTGTTTGTTCTGGTAGATTCTGTGAGAGCAGACAGCAGCCTGCCATCAGAGGTCTCACAGGGTCTCTTTCTGCACATTATTATCTTTGATAATAATATAAAGCTAAAGCAAATTAACACCAAATATATAGTGTGTGTGTTTTATTGGCTAAACTGGCAACATGACCAACCCCGAATACAACAATATCTGTTTCAACACACGATTTCACATCAAGAATCTTGCAAAACAAATATATATATATACTAGCAGCTAAGCCCGGTTTCACCCAGTCAGAGAGCGACGCGAAGAGAGAAACGAAGACATTAAAAAGAGGAAGAAGTGGATACGAAGTGGTGTTTGGGTGACGGATTTTGGTAGATAAAAAAGAATGTCATGGTGAGTTAGTAAGGAGAGCAAAGCAAGACTGGACTTACGTGGGCTGGCAGGACGATGATAAAATTGCGGAGTTGAAATTGAAGCAGTTGAAGTTGCCGTTGTTATCATTGGAGTGCCTCTTGGTAGACAACATTCTTTGTCCTTTC
>NC_068994.1:1229162-1231919 GCF_001194135.2 Octopus bimaculoides | reverse complement strand
CTTCATATCCACTTCTTCCTCTTTTTAATGTCTTCGTTTCTCTCTTCGCGTCGCTCTCTGACCGGGTGAAACCGGGCTTAGCTGCTATTATATATATATATATATATATATATATATATATAATTACATGTACCAAACAATACAGTAAAGTGATCTACTCTTCAGATTATCTTCTGTACGTCTTGGAGTCTGAGATGCCATGCAATCAGGCAGCATATGGCTTTGAATTAAAATTCTGAAATCCTAAACCAGCCCAGCTATACCTATGCTCATGTAGTCTAGATCCATACAATAGTCTCTGCAGGATAGAAATAACAGCCAAATCTCCTCAAACCACACCTTACTGTCTCAGGAAATAGAACAGGCACACTGGATCATGTTACTTTACATACTGATAAGTAGATGGGGTGGTCAGGGCTGGAATTGCTTAGATCTACTGATTCAGGTTCGACAACAACCACAATAGCAATGCACTGGGTTATTAAAATTCATGTTCAGCATTGTAATCGGTTGCAGCAGAGTGCAGCTGGTAACATGATGTTGACAACAATGCATGGTGCATATTTCTTACACAAAAATATTCAAGGAGACACACACCTCCCTCTCCCCACCGACCTCCCTCTCCCCACCGACCTCCCTCTTCCCCACCGACCTCCCTTACCAACTCCTTTCCCTCTCTCTCTCTTTCCCTTCCTCTCTCTCTCCCCTCTTTATTATTCCAACAGCTGCATCTCTACAGGTGATGGGCCCAGTTCTTCCATCACGAAGATTAATGTGCATGTGTATGTATGTGTAGGCATAAATGTGTGTGTGTGTGAGCATAAGTGTGTATGGCTGCATGTATGTATATGTGTATGTATGCATGTAAGTGTGTATATGTATAATATATGTGCAAGTGTGTATGTAGATATGTGCATAAATGTACAAGTATGTGTATCAGTGAGTGAGTGTGTGTGTGTGTGCGTGTGTGAAGGTGGGCACCATTTCTAAATGTTCCTAAATAACTTCATTTGACTCCATTCAACTCTTTAACATCTTCCAAGGTTTTAATATTTGTGGATGGCGGAGAAAAATTTCAGGAAAACAATTTTAAAAAATTGATGGGAAAATTGGTTTTGTTTGTGTTTCGCTTTTTTGTATTATGTTTTTCTAAACTAAAAGCTTTTAGCAGACACACAAACACACACACACGTGCATATATTATGTTTATATAAAATGTATATATTTATGTGTGTTGTTTTTTTGTTGGTTTTTTTTTTTGTCGTTTTTCTTGTTTGAACTCACTATATATATATATATATATATATTTATACATATGCAAGTATATATGTATTTATATGTTTATGTACATATATCTAAATTCCTGCATTTGCATGTATGTATTGATGTAAATGGGAAATATGAAACATTTATATATATATGCAATTATTATTCTTTCAAGTATTGTTTATAAATGTATATTAATTAATGTATACACGTATATATATATATTTATACATATGTGTATGTATGCCTGTGAATATGCAAATAGATAGACAGGCAGGCAAACAGGCAGGCAGCAGACAGACTGAAGGACGGATAGATGGATGGATAGACAGACAGACAGACAGTCTGATAGATATATAAGTAGATAGACAGAGAAATAGACAGATAGATAGATAGATAGACAGATAGACAAACAGACATATTCTGATAGATATATAGCTAGCTAGCTAGCTAGGTAGATAGACAGACAGACAGACAGACAGACAGACAGACAGACAGACAGACAGATAGACAGCTAGATAGATAGATAGATAGATAGATAGATAGATAGACAAACAGCTTTATATACACATACATACATACATACCTACATACTTACATACATTCATACACGCATACATATATACATACCCACCCCTACATGCATGTATTACACCCCAACCTGTTGTCTTATGATCATCCTCACCAGCATCAGCCAAGCTAACTCAATGATGTATCACTTACAACAAACTTTGTTCAGGTGTTTCCCATTGTGGTTGATTGGTGCAGTTAGTGCATCATAACTGCTGCGTGTGAATGCACAGTTTAGTTTCAGGTGTGCTGTTTAATAACTAATTTGATCCAGTTAACGATAACAGACACTTTTTAACAACTTCTCTCTTATTTCTTTATATTCTCACCTGATAGCTTTGTTTTATTGCTTTTTCCCATTGATGTCTTTCTGATCCCTCTGGCTACCATTTTGGGTGACCCCTTCGATATTTAGCACTTTGTAACCTACTTCATAACCACCCCTTAATTAATGGTTATTGTGTGTGTGAGTGCATGTGTGAGTGTGTGTGTGAGTGCATATGTGCGTGTGTGTGTGTTTGTGCACGTAAGTAAAAAAGGGAGATAACATAGGCATAATGAATATATTTTCAAAGACTACAAATAGGAATGATGTAATGGACTCATCATCTCTTCGGCCCCATGAAAGAGGTTTTGAGAGGCAAACATTATTCCAATGATGAGGAAGTGAAAACTATAGTGAACAAGTGGCTCAAAGAACAGTCAACAGAATTTTACTGGGTAGGGATACGTGCTCTCATTCGAAGGTAGAACATCGCTATTGAGAGAAACGGTGACTATGTTGAGAAGTAGGGATGTGATCCACAGAGGACCAGCTTCCTTTTGATGTATGATACATGTTCCTGTGTTGGTAATTATACCTGTCCTAAACAAAATGGCATTACTTTTTGACTCACCCTTGTGTGTATATATATGTATATA
>NC_068994.1:1224522-1227022 GCF_001194135.2 Octopus bimaculoides | reverse complement strand
ACATGTCTGTGGAGTACTCAGCCACTTGGACATTCATTTCAGAAGCAGGCTGTTCTGTTGATTGGATCAATTGGAACCATGTGCCAGTTTGTAGGGGTGGGGACGGATACTACAGTGGTCATACAGAAGTTTTAATGCTGTCCATGCACCGAGACAGACTTTCTCACAACCCTGATGTGGTCATACAGTGACCACGAGGAGGAGAAGGAGGAAGAAGAGGAAGCAGTCTGCGCAGATGGTCATCTTATAAACTTGTGTTGAGAAATGGTGGGTGTCATGTGATTCAAAGAAACAGGATTGGAAGACTCGGTGTTTATGGTGGGTGAGGAAGATTTAGGGAGAAGAGCTGTGTGGAATGGGAAAGAGGGGGAAGACCATAGCTTGCTAATTGAGAGGATTGAGGCCATTACTGGAGTGGCAGCAAGAGAAGAGAAAGAGAATTTTGGGAAGATAGCTTCTCCACTCTTCATCGCTCCAGTTTTAGGAGTTTGGTAAAGAATCATGAATATTGCCCTCCCAGATTAAAGGATAAAACAAATGTAAACATTGTGTGTGTGTGTGTGTGTGTGTGTGTGCGATCGTGCACACACACACACACACACACACACACACACACATAAAAACACACACCAGCAAACATTGTATACAATTCATACAGCACATATATCACACACCATGAAATGATGTGTAGCCCCTATACGGTAGCCCCTATACAGTAGCCCCTATACAGTAGCCCCTATACGGTAGCCCCTATACAGTAGCCCCTATACGGTAGCCCCTATACGGTAGCCCCTATACGGTAGCCCCTATACGGTAGCCCCTATACGGTAGCCCCTATACGGTAGCTTGTCAAACAAGAAATAGAAGCTAAATCTCCAATAAATCAAACTAAGAATGTATAATTCTCCATATCCACAAAAAAGAAACAGGATGGTCATGGCTGGAGTATCCTGGATCAGAAATCTGTTTAATCAAGTCTGATCTGAAATTAAACTACACACCTCTACAGTAGCACATACATACATACATGATAACACACACATACATACACATCCCACAATGCATATACAGTAGCAAATACACACACACACACACACACATCTCTTTTAATTAATGATATTACAATGGAATCTCACTTATATCTTTGTTAGAGTTTATCATAATAGAACTGCACCGACAGAGAAGAATGTAAATACATATACACCCCCCCACACACACACACATACACACATATATATGTACATATATATACATATATACACGTATCTACATTTGTATATATATGTACATGAATATATGTATGTATATGATAAATGAGTTTAGAAAAAATGATTGGTAGATTGAGAAGAGACAGACAAACAGAGAAGCAGGAATTGATTGGCACAAAGCGAGAGAGAGAGAGGCAGATACACATACATATATGTGGTATGTGACGTGGTTGAGGTGTGCCACACACACACACACACACACACACACACACACAGAGCCACCTCTTTAGTATTCCAAGTCTGTTTTACATATGTTTGCCATAAAACCTCAATGCTTCCATTGTTACCAATCATTCATTGTCTCCAAATAGCATGTTACAAGGAGATTTCAGTGGAGACTCCAACTCTATTCAAATACAATATTCTACAAGATTTCTTCAATTTCTCTTAATTAACTCCTCATAATTCCATTCTATGTACTAGACTTATCAACCTTTACTTTCAAAATATTTCTCTATGCTTTCTATCCATTATTATTCTTATTATCATTACAAATAATAATAATAATAATAATAATAACAACACCAATAATATTAATAATAATAATTTCATATTTTTTTTTAAATTACACTTTGTTATTTTGCTTTTTAAATCCTTTTCTTGTCGTCTCTCAACAGCTTTTTCTTCAGCTTTGCTTCTAAACTTTGTTTGGTTTTGTTTAAGACTGGAATTAGTATTGTAATTGTAGTTGTTGTTGTTGCTGTTGTTAAAGTGGTGGTGGTAGTGTTGTTGTTGTTGTTGATGGTGGTGGTGGTGGTGGTGGTGGTGGTGGCAGCAGCGTATGTTGTTCTTGTGTTAGTTAATGCGGTTTAAGTTATTGTCACCTGTTTTCTTGGTACTATTCTCAATAATACTACTGTTGTTGTCATCATCATCGTCATCGCTATCTTCATCGTTATCGTCTCCTTGTCATCATCATCATCATCATCATCATTATTATATGTGTACTCACACACACACACTCACACATACATACATGCATATATTTATACACACAGACATATACAACATATCATTTTATAAATATCATTTTTGCTGCTGTTGATATCATGTATTATTATTATTATTATTATTATTATTATTATTATTGAATATTATTATTGTGTGATGTATATGTGAAAGCATTCATACATACATGCATACATACATATGTATTTCTCTCTCTCTCTCTCTCTCTCTCTCTCTCTCTATATATATATATATATATATATATATATATATATATATATATT
>NC_068994.1:1220908-1222691 GCF_001194135.2 Octopus bimaculoides | reverse complement strand
AGTCAGAACTCAATAACTACAAACACCAACATGGTTATTCGTAAAGGAAGGAAGGAAGGAAGGAATGGTGGGACGGAGGAAGGAAGGAAGGAAGGAAGGAATGGTGGGATGGAGGAAGGAAGGAAGGAAGGAAGGAAGGGGAGAAAGGAAGGTAGGAAAGGAGGGTCGGAGGGAGAGAGAGAGAGAGAGAGGAAGGAAGCTGGAAGATTCTCCATCTGTTTTATTGGTATGCACAACTCTGCAGTGGAAATCCAATTGTTCGTTTAACTTTATCTCTGCAGACTTGCTTTGCAGTCAGTTGTGAGGCATTAACATCGAAGTGTCACATCGTACTGAATACAGATGTTGCTAGAAAGGCCATTGCTATGAACTAAGCAGAAATATTTAGTCAGCTTGTTATATTGATGAAGTCAATTAGAGAGAGGAGAGACGGTATGGATCTTAAATGCTTCCTCCCAAATTCCATTGGATCTTGGAAATATTCTATCACAAGGTGCTGCTCCAGCATGGCTACAGTATAATGACTGAGACACGTAAAAGATAACGATATCCAACTGTAAGCATCTTCTCAAACATGCATAACTGAATCAAAGCTAAGAAACAGATCGGTCGAAAGTATAAGACTTCAGTAACCAACACATTATGGCTCCTGCTCACCAAACACCACAAGACTCCCGTGTCCTCCCGTGTTTTCTCTGTTTATACTACCACCAATACTGTCTGCTGGATCTGCTAGAATTAGGAGCTAAATTTCCTTCAAATTTTTGAAAAGGAAGGACATATCAGACAACAAAAGATCAACCAGATGAACGCTAACTGTGGGACTGAACCTGAAACCACGTGGTCGGGAGGCAAACTTTGTAACCACACAGCCATGCCTGCACACACACACACACACACACACACACGCACACACGCACACAATACACACACACTCACACACACACACACACACACACACACACACACACACACACACACACACACACACACACACGCACGCACACACACACACACACACACACACATCTACGTATGCCAAGCTCTCAATTTGCAACAAACTGTATTTGTAAATTTCATTACACGTGCATGAAGGTTGCTAAGAATTTTGTTTCACAAGCCTGAGACAATGAGTTCAGTCCCAGTGTGTGTATGTATTGCCATAATCATGGGCCAACCCAAGTGCTGAGAATGGAATTTGAGAGAAATAAAATAAGTGGAGACAACCCATTGAAGAGAGGGTCGCTAGCTGAAATCCAGTTGGTCAGATTTGTCACTTTGCCATGCTAATTATGCATTATGAGGACTTTGTTAAAGGTACATGTGGCTATGGAATACTCAGCCACATAAGAATTCAATCAGTCGAATGTTCAATTGAAAGAAAAAGAAGAGTCATCATGGAAAGTGGTGGAGGGCCATTCACAAGTTTATTTAAAACACACACACACACACTTGCATATGCATGGATACACATTTATACACACTCATACAAGATACACACACACATACACATAGACTCATATTCACTCACACACACACACACGCGCGCGCACAGATTAACTAAAATTCTCTCTCTCTCTTTCTCTCTCTCTCTCTCTCTCTCTCTCTCTCTCTCTCTCTCTTCCCCCTACACCCCAGTTGCTTGTAACTCCCCTAGCTCCACCTTCAAAGAATCTTCTATATTATTAAATAAAACTCTCAGAAGAGACAGAGCAGGCTCTGAGGAATCGGTTAGTTACCAGTGCAATCTTTGGCAGCCATACCACAAGGGAATGGCTTTTCT
>NC_068994.1:1218255-1220898 GCF_001194135.2 Octopus bimaculoides | reverse complement strand
TATATATATATATATATATATGTATGTATGTATGTATTTATGGCAAAAAGATTCACATGATCTTAATAATGTACATTGCAACTTGCAGGAATTAAGTATTTTTCACAGAAAGTGCTCAATAAATAATTATAAATTACTTGGGACTATGACATAAGCATAAAGTAAAGAAATAGAATGGAAAAGAATTATATATATATATATATATATATACATATTTGTTTTGCAAGATTTTTTATGTGAAATCGTGTGTTGAAACAGATGTTGTTGTACTTGGGGATGGTCATATTGCCAGTTTAGCCAATAAAAACACACGCACTGTATATTTGGTGTTAATTTTTTTTTTTTTTTTTTTTTTTTTTTTTTTTTTTTCAGCTTTATATTACATTAATCTTAATCTTAATCTTATTTCGGCCAGAGTTCTTTCGTCACACTATATATATATATATATATATACACCTGACACTATTCCATTGTATTCTTTACGCGAAACTGATTGGTAAGACCAGCCGTGATGGATATTTAATACTATACATTTCAGGTAATATATATATATATATATATATATATATATATATGTATATGTGTGTATGTATGTATGTATGTATCTATATATCATAGTAATGATTATCTGTATCTGGTGTGTGTGCACATCTTTTGTCGATGTATGTCAGTAAAGAATCCAGACATTACCCAAAATAAAATTAAAAAATACCAATGTTCTTCAAACAAAGTACTTTCCAATATTTATTCTGTAGTGAGTTGCAGATACTCCCCTATTTCTTTCATCACCAGTCATGCAGAGAAATATGAATGGTTGTTGATATGTTGGAAACTTGTAGTCAAAAACAATGACATGAAACTTCACCAGTTGATGTATAAAGTATATAAATAAGGAATAAATACATAAATAATAATAATAATAATGATAATAATAATAATAGTAATAATAATAATAATAATAATAATAATAATAATAATACCAATAATAACAATAATAATAATAAAAGAAATAAATGGAAAGCAATCAAGAGTGAATTCTAATCATTGCGATTGTCTGTTGTTGCTGTGGTGGTGGTGGTGGTGGTGATGTCAGTGTGTTTCTGAAAGAAATCAATAATTGTATAATAACAATAACAACAACAATAATAATTATATGACGAGAGAATTGGGTTTCAGAAGCATTGAGTGGCAGGGAATTCAGAGAAGAGGGAAATGAATAAGACAAGTTGAGATAATAAAGTTATCGAGAGAGAGGAGGAAGTCCATTTGGGATGAAATGAATTTTTGTGATACGGCAGCCTTTTATATTGTGTCCCCTTGTCTAAGTATACCCTGGATAGTTTAAAAATGGGTTAATGTTGGATTACAGTACCAAGAGTGAAAGAGAGTGAGAGAGAGAGAGAGAGAGAGAGAGAGAGAGAGAGAGAGAGAGAGAGAGAGAGAGAGAGAGAGAGAGAGAGAGAGAGAGAGAGAGAGAGAGAGAGAGAGAGAGAAAGCGAGAGAGAGAGAGAGAGAGAAAAGGAGAGAGAGAAATATGATTCAGATTAAATGAAAAAAATAATAAAATGTTTCATTGCTTCAAAGAGTTAATTAACAAATATTTCAGGGTCAGACGTAAGACTCCGGAAAATATTCCTCCGAATGGTGGAGGTTTTTTAGGGAATTTTTGCCATTGTTTGGTTATATTTAACAACAACAACAACAAAAGTTTATGGGGTAGGGGTATCTTCATTTTGGAATTGATTTCTTTTGACAGAGGTCAGATTAGTGAGAGTAAAAATTTGATGCTTCAAAGAGTTAATTAGGAAATATTCCAGGGTTAGAATTGCGACTCCTGAAAATGGTCATGTGATTTGTTTAAATTTATTCAACAAATGTCGCAAATCTGTATCGTAAAATTAGTTTGAAGGCAGTAAGCTGGTAGAATCCTTGACACATTGGACAAAATGCTTAGCGGCATTTTTGGGGGCTCTTTATGCTCTGAGTTCAAATTCTGCCAAGGTTCCATGTGGATCTGTACCTGCACCTTGAAGAATATAATATGTAATATATATATATATTTGTCTGTGTGTGTGTGTGTGTATGTGTAATATATATACAGGGTTGGTCAAAAGTCACCTGACAGTAAACCAAAACCATTTAATTCCAAAATCTATTTATGATTAACAACTGAATGAATTTAATGAAAGCATCTAAATATGAAACCACATGAAAATTGTTCAAACTGAAGTCCTTCCCAAGCGACACCATTTTTCCAAATGAATAAATAAAATTGAATATTAAGTTTTCATAGAATTTTGATTTACTGATGGGTGAATTTTGGCCAAAACCCTATATATGTATATCTGCTTGTTGTTCATACAGCTGTCTTCATCTTTCGTTTTTCTGTAAATTTCAACTTTATATACAGTCATGGTAATTACTGGTATCATGCAAATGGCAAGTAAAAGCACGCATTACACTCTCAGGGTGGTTGGCATTAGGAAGGGCATCCAGCCATAGAAACCATACCAAAATCAGACTGGAGTCTGGTGCAGCCTTCCAAGTTGCCAGCCCTGGTCAACCATCCAACCCATGCCAGCATAGACAACAGACATTAAAAGATATTGATGATGATTTGTATATAATATATATATATATATA
>NC_068994.1:1215924-1218032 GCF_001194135.2 Octopus bimaculoides | reverse complement strand
ATATATATATATATATATATATATATATATATATATAAACAAACACATACAGCATTATATTTGATGTATTGCTATATTGATCCATATGCAGTGTATATAACATGTATGTTTAATCAGAATATGTTGCATGTATATTGTATTGCTTTATTACTCAGTATATAATTTATATAATTTAAATATTCAGTTGTATAAAAATAGTGTTTTATTATAGATTTGGATTAACTAATCTCTACCCAGTGTATATAATCCGTGCACACACATGGTGTATATTCTATAGTAAACTAGCAAGCTTGCTTTCTTTATCATCTCTGAACAAAGTATACAACATGTATGTTTGATCAATGTATATAGCATGTACATTCTATACTGCACAATTCTTCTGGTGTGTATACATTTATTGACCCTTTCTATTATCCATTTAGGAATGTCGCTTTTGATTGGACCCTGAAAAAGCTTGCCAATACATTTTCACTGACCAACCTCTACTTGTGAAGCTATAAATCAGCCCCTTACACCATTCACTGACCCAAGTGACATTAATGCGTTTCACCATAAAACAGCCACAACTGATCGTTCACAGACATGTGTTGTCGAAATTATAATCCCATCAGCCAACAGAGAGGAAATTCAGCTGTGAACATCAGAAAAATAACTGTTTGAACTCAGATTAATAAATTAGTTTTCCAGAAGCAGCTTTGACTAACTTCAGCTAATTAACGAGCAAACAGAAACAACTTTTGCAGCCTTCTCAATTAAACCTTAATTTTTATTTCGTTTCTGACTTGCTGAAGCGTTGTTATCAGATGGCTTACACCTTACTTCTTCTTCGTCAACCATCTCCCGCATTCCTCTAAATTAATCGAAATGCAATTTAGAAATTAAACTCTATTTTCTTCATTTTTACCAAAGCTGCACTGTTTAGGTAGCTGACACACAGACAGACATGCTCCACATCTGACGTCAAGACAACAAGCTTCACCATGGAACTCACTGAGCAAATTTCAAATTATTTAGTGACATTTTTGCATCAGGAAATGGAAGAATTCTTTAATTGTATGGCAAAGCCAACATAAATATTACTAGGTTGGTTGATTTAATTTCTCTAGTCACACTTTTGCTTCCTATAAAGAGAGGAGGAGAGAGAGAGAGAGAGAGTTAATAAAAGAGTTGCTGGGTGAGTGGAGAGATCCAGGGGAGGAGGAGGAGGAGAGAGTAAATGATAGTAGTAATGAGAGAAGTTGGACTAATGAGAAATTTGTTTTATTCCATTTTCTTTTAAAGTAATAAACATTTTTTTCTTTCGAAAATTAGTATTCATTTCATCATTTTGTATACACACCAAAAAATTTGGTAAAAGTTCAATCATAATTATTGTATGTATATCATACTTCCTGATACAATCCAAGATGGCAAAAGTAAACTTCCAAAGTTACCTCATCATATAGCAAGTATAATACTCTTTTGTAATGTCTGTTGCCAGCGTTTAACAGGCATCATTTATATTCTCATAGCCTCTTATTGCTTTTACTTCTCTTTGACAAAGAGTTTGATACAAAATGTTACATCTTCTTCTATTTCTTTCATTTGGTGTATTTATGTCCATTGTACAGTTGTGTAGTGATGTTATTTCCACCAGATCACACAACCATGTTATATAAATGAATTTTATTTATCCAGCCAAGCAGTGACTTCAGCCATCACTCACCTGAAGATTCCATATATCTGCAGTTGATGCTCAGAGTAGCAACAAGGTGACTCTGTCAAAATAATATATATATGCTGCACATATGTACTGGAGTATATATATATGTGTGTGTGTGTGTGTGTGTAGAAGGTTGAAAAGGAAAACACGAGTTGATATATATATGGAAAAAAGTCAAGGTAGAAAATGCGAAAATAATTTTTTCACAAAAATATTTCTGTACCGATTTCGGTCATTGAGACTTTTTCAATGGAAAACAATAAATTTTAGGAAAAATTAAATGAAAAGTTTTTTAAAAGAATATTTGCAAAGTATTCAAATACAAGGGTCATTTCCCTTGTTTCTGCCTGTCTCTGTCTCTTTAGTTTAGTCTTGTTGGTTTGAGGTTGTTGTCTTTTTTCCATAT
>NC_068994.1:1211237-1215891 GCF_001194135.2 Octopus bimaculoides | reverse complement strand
ATATATATATTTCTATATATATATATAAAACGAAGCTGAAGCTGAAGATATCTATTTAACATAAGTTTAATATTGGTAACAATTGTTTCAGTACTACTGTTTCCAACCATATTTATCAGGCCCAGACTCACACACACACACACAGCATATACTTATACATAAATAGAGTTATATTTATCCTCATCACATGGAGTCTGGGACACATATCCAATGACTATAGACTACTGAAAGGATGGTAATATACCAGGGACTCAAAGGATGACAAAAGTGTTCCATGGACGGTAAGGTTAGGTTTGCCATCACCAAACAGCACTCAATGAGCTGGGAAATTCATTAAGGAAAAAGAATCTTCATAAGGAAATATGAAGTGGGGGACAACAACAACAACAATAATAATAATAATAATAATAACTACCGTAATAATGATAATAGGAAAAATTATATATAATAAAGAGGAGTAGTGGGTGGGGGTGAGGAGATGAAATTGTATCTATTGATTTGACAGGATGCAAACATATATAAAAAAATGGCAAATAATAATAACAGCAACAACAACAATAATAAAGATGAGGATAATAATGATGCTGATGATGAGGATAATAATGATAATTAAGTAAGCATCCAACATAAATTGAAGTGTGTATCTTTACAGTATGTAGCCATTGCAGTTCTTCTAATTATGGCAATTGTCAGTGGACTTTAAAAAAAAAGTAGGGTCCACCACCTCACCCCCAAACATCATTAATGATATACGCACACACATACGTATGAATTAACATGAGTGATGGTATATATATATATATATATATATATATATATATATATGTATCTATCTATCAGCCTATATATATATATGTATGTATATATGTGTTTATGCATATATGTATGTATATACACACACACGCATACACATATACACACACATGCATGTATATGTAATACATTTAAGTGAAGTTATTTCATTTATGTTTGTAGCTAATTCAATGAAGTCATTTCAATCACTTAAATAATATTTCCTCATCAACTTCTCTTCAGTTCCCTCTTCCTCTCTTCCTCATCCCTTTCTTTACTTCCTTCTTTCTTTCTTTCTTTCTTTTGTTGCAGTTGTTGTTTTCTAGTTTCTTCCTTCTCTCACAGTTTCATTTTTCATCTTATGTTATTGTTGTTGTCATACTTCTTCTTCTTCTTCTTTTTCTTCTTCTTCTTCTTCTTCTTCTTCTTCTTCTTCTTCTTCTTCTTCTTCTTCTTCTTCTTCTTCTTCTTCTTCTTCTTCTGCGGTGGTGATGGTGGTGGTGGAGATGCTGGGGCTCATGGTGTTGGTGGTTGTGTGGGTCATG
Source organism: Octopus bimaculoides (assembly GCF_001194135.2). Lineage (NCBI taxonomy): Eukaryota > Metazoa > Mollusca > Cephalopoda > Octopoda > Octopodidae > Octopus > Octopus bimaculoides. The sequence continues at coordinate 1,214,554 of NC_068994.1, read as the reverse complement.
ATGGTGATGGTGCTGATGATAACAATTATTGAGATGATGGTGACAATGTTAGTGACGACGATGATGATGATGATGATAAGGAAGTGGCGGGATGGGGTGGGGTGTGTGTGTGGGGTGGAGGAGAAAGATGAATTACATTGAAAAATAAGGCCACAGCCAAACAACTCTTTTAAGAGCAATAAAAGACAACTTTAACAATATTCAAGTCCTTAGAATCATCGAATAAAATACCTTGTGGTATTTCAATCCAGTTCACTGCACTCTAAGTCAAAATCCCACTAAAGTCTACCTTATTTTTTCCTCTGCTGGACATCAGCAAAGGTCCAGGGAGGGCAGTATTTGATACGACGCCTTGTGGTATTCAGTGTTTGTGTCATCAGAGCAAGACCTGCAACAATATTTAGGGTCAGGCAAACCCTATCGACCCTTTCCTTTGCTTTGAACAGCATCAAGTAGTATAGACAGGGGAAACTTGGTGCAGGGGTTGTTCTTGGTTTCTCATGAGAAAGCTTTGTTTTAGCCTGGAGAGAAACTTTCTAGATCCACTTAAAATTCAAACTCAGAGAATCCAGATAAAAAATATGTTTCTTTTGCTAAGAAGAAATGTTTTTATAACTGAGATATAAACACTCCAATTAATAGCAGATTATAGTTCAATAACATCACTGGGATCTGTAAAATGACAGTAATACCTGTAATTCCATTGACCTGTAATCTAAGGGTATTACTACTACACTTAGACAGAGGATGGAGTAAAATGTTTAGCCTGATCTCATCTGATATCACACTTAAAAATCATATGTATCATTTTTTTGTCACCACCTTGAATGTTGGGTAATCAACCATGCTAAAACAGAAGTGTGCACAATCAGCAAAAAATCCTCAGCCTTAACCACTTCTATAAGTTTTAGTCTGGCTGTACAAACTCTTCAGAGGTGGTCATATTTTCAACAATTCTAAAGTCCCCTGTTCATGCTTTACTGTCCCTGCTTATTTGCCAACCACATTACCAAGTGGTGCCTTTTTATTGTGACAGGAAGCCTAGTGAGGTCACCTTGAGTCCTGACTGGCTAAGACTCACGACTTTATGGGGTGTCTGTTCATTGAAGACAAAGAGGGGAGAGAAAAAGATGGAGTGAGTAATGGATGGCAGTGATAGACATGTGTGTATGTGTATACATGTCTATGTATATGTGCATGTGTGTGTGTATATATATATATATATATATATATATATATATAAAGAATATGAGGGATTTAGTTCACTTGTGATCTAAACAAATAAGTTCGCTGGGTAAGTGTTATAGTTGGTCGACCATTTGGTTCCATGATCACAGCTAAGGCTGGATCTGGGGATCCGTATTAGGGTTCCATTATAACAGGTATATATTATATTAGAGGAAAACTCAGAACCAAGACAGGACGAGTATCTCAAGTCATTTAGAATAATTTAATTAGGGTAAGGTGAATTTGAAGTCTTACAACCATTTCTAACTAAGGGGTAGGTTAGTATGTCCACGCATTGGGTATTCCGTCATCAAATGATGGAATAACCAGTGCACGGACATGCTAACCAACCCCTTGGTTTATCCCAGAAATGGCTGTAAGACTTCAAATTCATCTTACCCTAATTAAATTATTCTAAATGACCTGAGATACTCGTTCTGCCTTGGTTTTCATTTTCCCTCTAACACACACACACACACACACACACACACACACACACACACACACACACACACACACATATATGTATTTATTTATTTATTTGAGAATAGGTGTAATATATTTTAAGCTGGAACTTGTGAAAATCTGTGATTCATATTTTAGCTAAGTTCAGCTTAAAATAAATTTTATTTTATTACTCTTCACCATAATTTGAGTTCTTTGAGCTTTTGAGAATAACTTTACACACTTGTGTGTTTCCATCACACTGCCTCTCTCTCTCTCCCTCTCACACACACACACACACACAGAGTAAACTGCATACAATAGAATAAACACATAGAATAGAAGACACTTGTTTTATTGGTCTTTGTATGTGAATATGTAGTCTTTATCACACATTCATACTTACAGACAGATATATCACAGGACACACACACACACACACACACATATGTATATATATAGATATATATTTATGCACATATACATACATGTCCATAAATACGTATACATGAATAAACACAAAGACACACATACACATATACAGATATAGACACAGCATTCTATACAAAATCTCTCCCATGCATCTATATGAGAAATATATACACACACATTCAATATATATACACGCACGAATATATACACACACATTCAAATATACATACACACACATTCAAAGAAACATTGAGAAAGATGTACTCTATTTTTTATGCTCTTACACTGTCACATAAGCACACTCATAGAGACAGACACATATAGTGACAAGCATACGCTCATATACACACATACACACACACGCCTAACAAGCACACACACACACACACACTCACAAGCACACACACACACATTCGTACTTATAAATGCCCATTACTGCTTGCATGTATCATCAATATAAAAAGCACACACACACACACACACACACACAAATATGAATTGAAAATATACATATTTACAGAGAAGGACATACATATACAACATTGTTTGTGTGTGTGTGTGTGTGGATGAGCGTGTGTGTGTATGTAGATGTCTATGCCTGGTTTTACGTGTGTGTGTGTGTGTGTAGATGTGTGTGTGTAGTCACTGCTGCCCATCGTAGACGTTCAAACTAACTCACAAAATCACAGCCACTGTCATACCTCTGATACACACACACACACACACATGTAAACACAGATATACAGATGTACACACATTCATACATTCACAGACACAGACACGAACACACACACACGCACAAACACATACACACATGCTCACATACATTCACACAGTTGTACACACACACGGGCAATCACGCACTGATGGACACTCACACAAGCACACAAGCACACACACACACACACACACACACATACAGACACACAGATACACAGATACACAGACTCATGCAGAAACTCAGCATGGTTTGAACACAGGCCATGCGTGTGACAGTCTCTACCTGCAGAGTAACATAGAGAGAGTGAGAGAGAGTGGAAGCAAGAGAGAAAGGCCGTAAGAGAGAGAGAGAGCAGGAGAGAGAGAGAGCAGGAGAAAGAGATGGGGAGAGAAAGCGGGGGGGGGGATGAGCGAGCAGCGTGTCTGCAGCGTCAGTCAGGTCTCAACTCTGCAGCAGGATACATGCGTACAGTGACAACAGCTCTCGTGTGGAA
>NC_068994.1:1205800-1209645 GCF_001194135.2 Octopus bimaculoides | reverse complement strand
ATCTATCTATCTACTTATATGTATTTATTTATATTTATATGCACACACACACACACACACACGCACGCATGCACCCACATACACACGCACGCACATACACACGCACATGCACACACACACACGCGCACGCACACACACACACACACACACACACACACACATACCAAGTCTTGGCCACCAGCCTGCAGCAACAACCTCTACCTTCTCCACTTTACAACAAAACATTGACAAAATAAAGGAAAAATGTCTTCTTTTGATTGACTTTGGACAATAATTCATGGAAGCCAGAATTAGTTGGTCTAAAATCTTTGTACTTCTACCTGTGTAACATTGGTGGGTAACCTTGTGCCCCGTGTGTATGCGAGATGGAAGTGAACAGTTGGGGGAAAAGCAGGGATGCAGGTTCAAATCACATAAATGCTGTCCCTATTTGTCATTACAGAACACATCATACATTAAAACATACATTCATACATATATACATGTCCACGCATACTTACAAATATATCTAGATATATACATACATATATATATATACGCAGACACACACAGACACATGCATATATGAATACATACATACAAACATACATCTTATCATTGTTTTAATGCCCACTTTTTCATACTTGTATGGGTTAGACAGAATTCATTGAGGCAAGTTTTCTACAGTAGATTTACTGCAGGGACTTCGTAGTTGCAGTTGGGGTAACAGTATTAATAAAATAGGAGATGGAATGATTAATAGAGTTTATTGGGTACAACACATGTTTCAACCTGTTCTGGGTCTCTTCAGGTATATCAATAAAAAAAGTCTCACTAAAGATTTCTTGAGTCCACTTACGTACCGCTATATGTCCATCAAATTCGAGATATATGTGTGTTGATACATTGATGATATGGTCACTGATGTTTTAGCAATGTGAATGTTTGTTGAGTCTCATGAGAGGAGTGATGCTGATGAAACTTCATTGGAAACAGGTGACCAAGTTGTAAGAAGAGAAATAAACCATTTTGCCAAATAATCTCTGTTCAGTACAGAAATCTTAGTTGGGAATTAAGATCCTGAGATAATCACCAGATCATCATCTCACACACCTACCTATTTATTTCTCTGTTTCCTTCTCCCTCTCTTTCTCTGTATATACATATATATGCAATTATGTATGTGTGTATGTGTATATATATAATATATATATATACAAACATATATATGCAAATCTAAACCCATTATTCTAGATATATATATTCATATGTGTGTGTGTGTGTGTGTGTGTGTGAAGGCACGTGGCTTAGTGGTTAGAGTGTTGCACTCAGGAGCATTAGAATAGGAGTTCAGTTTCCAGACTGGGCGGCGTGTTCGCTTTTTGAGCAAAACACTTTCATTTCCCATTGCTCCAGTCCACTCAGCTGTGAACGGGTGCACCCTGCTGCAGACTGGTTCACTGATCAGGAGGAATGTTGACCTTCTTGGCTAGTCAACAGGCTGGCATCAGTTGAAAGCTAAAATGATGCGAAAGTGCATTGTGACCAGCGAGGTATAACAACATCTGATAGTCTATTTGATCACATGATCATATGATTGTGTGATATATATATATATATATATATATATATATATATACACACATAATTATACTTTTACCATCAGAGAGCTGATAGTGACTTTGAAGTTCCAACTTTTGTTATATAGTCTTCCTGGAAAAGTAAAGTGTAAATATGCCCTCCCAAAAAGTATTGAGCAAATCTTCACACAGACTTGGTGCTGTAAGACAACATAATTATGGCAACTTTGGAGTGTTTTTCTGTTGGAATGGGCTTATGATGACAAGAATTCTGAAGAGACACAATAGCATAGAATAAAAGAACAAAAAGATGTTGATGATGATGATGACGTGTATATTTGTGCATGCGTATAAACAGACAGACAGACAGACAGATAGACAGACAGACAGATAGATAGATATGTAGATGGTGAGATTCATTCTTCCCTTATATATATTCCACACAGGTATTGATCATAGCCCCAACTAACATCTAAGAAGTTGTAGAGCACTCTCAGTGAAGAAATGATGTGATTACATGAATTAAGATGTGCCTCGTTAACTTCAGATGTGTCTAGATACGATGTGTGTGCATGCGTGAATGTGTGTGTATGAATATACAATATATACACACACATATATATGTATGCATGTATGTGTGTGTGTGTGTGCATGTGCGTGAGTGAGTGTGTCTTGCCATGAAAGTAAATAAGTTATACTTCACTATTACTTTTAGTGTTATTTTTTTTTAATATCATATTGTTGTTGGAGGTGTGGGGTGGCGGAGGTGTATTTGTGATGTTGTTCTTGTTCTTGCTGGGGTTTATGGTGGTGAGGTGATGGTGGTGGGATGGAAAGGTTGTGGTGGTGGAGAAAGAAATCAGTTGATGGCAGGGAGAAAGAAAAACAGAAAGACAGATAAAGAGAAAGAGAGATGGAGTGAGTAAGAATTGAGTAAGAGGGAGAGAGAGAGAGAGAGAGAGAGAGAGAGAGAGTGAGTGTTTATAAATTGGCTCTCTTGGAATATATCTATATATATTGATCAGCTGCAATATAAATTCTGGCAGAATTATGGTGGTTTGCAGTGTATTCAGCGGGGACTTTGGTAAGAATCTCAAACATAATATAATAGTGGAGAACTAATAGTATTGGCACCAGTCCAAATTCTTGCTTAGAACACTCAAGACATGGAAGCACAATGCTGAAGGTAGGGACACTTTTACTTTCTTTGGTAATGCCACCTCCTCCATCACAACACACTTTTATGACCATTATTTACAGAAGAATTTCCAAGTGAAAACTGAAGACAAACCTATTTGTCTCAGTAAACATTATCAAAGAACATGAGGCAAAGAATTTCTCTTCATTCTCTTTCATTGTTCGACAACTTTTATTTAAAGCTTTGGTTTGGGTTTGATATGGTGGGGTGGGGGAGAAAACCGTGATGGTGGTGTGGGTGTTGTTGGGAAAATTGAGGCATATATATAGTGTGTGTGTATGTGTGTGTATGTGTGTGTGTGTGTGTGTGTGTGTGTGTGTGTGCGCGCATGTACACACACACGTATTTTGGTGTATAGATATCTACATAGTACTTTTGAGGCATATCATGCGTTAGGGGCTGTATGGTGTGTTTGTATGGCTGCATATATATGTGTGTGTAAAAATAGATAGATGGATAGATAAATAGATAGATAGACAGATAGAGAGATAGATAGATAGAGAGAGAGAGAGAGAGAGAGAGAGAGAGAGATAAATAGATAGATATAAATTTATATATGTATATGTAAATATATATGTGTGTGTGTGTGTGTGTGTGTGTGTGTGCGTGTATGTATATATATATATATATATATATATATATACATATATATAGGGATTCTATGATGTGTGCATATATTTACCTGGAAGTATAGGTAATCTTGTACCTAATATATATATGTAGTGTTGAAGAGTGGTGTGTGTTAAAATAAGAGATAAAGTCTGGAAATCGAGGGTGTGTAGGGTGGCATGGGGAGAGAGGGGGGTCCTTCTCTGGTTCCTCATCAGAACTGATTGACTGAGATATTCTTGCTGGTAAGACTTAGGAATTTTGTCTCAAGTTTATGGAAGGAATTGTGTGTGTGTGTGTGCGCGTAATTATGTATTTGTATTTATGTGATTACGTGCCCAGTGTGGATGTGTGAATATGTGTGTATAAGTGATTTTCTATGTGTGTATATAAATATGTGAATATATATTCAATTCTGTACATCACACATAACACTCTATACATATATATATATGTATATATATATTTTATATATATAT
>NC_068994.1:1203210-1205223 GCF_001194135.2 Octopus bimaculoides | reverse complement strand
ATATATATATATATATATATATATATATATATATATATATACAGATATGCATATACATATACATATGCATACATACATATTTATATATGTGTATATGTATGTATGTATGCATGACTGCTTATGCGTGCATGTAAGTTTGTGATTGTGTATATGTGCATGCGTACATGTGACCATTTCACAGGCACATACCAATGTACTGATGGTTATAAAGAATTTTGTTTTATCACATTTTCTTTTCCTCTTCTTCCAATATTCCTGCTCATAATGGTGATGAGCTGGCAGAACAGTTAGCACACCAGGCAAAGTTCTGTGTGGCATTTCCTAAGCTTTCCATTCTGGGTTCAAATTCCACTGATGTTGACTTTACTTTTCATGCTTTTGGAGCCAATAAAATAAGATGGAGCACTGGGGTTGATGTCACTCACTTATCCCCTCCCATCAGTGTGAAGGGTCAGGGGTCTCGGTTTTGGTTTACCATCTACAGAGGGATGTCCTGCCTGACACCAACCACATTATAGAATGCACTGGATGCACTTTATGGCAGCAACATAAGAGAGGTTGTTTTGTGCCTGACATATAAATGTACACACACACACACACACACACACACAAGTGCCATATCCAATACACATATGGATGCACGTATTTACACATCCATATTTATTTTTTCCAGGAATTTGCTCCTTTGGTTCAAGCACATATCTCAATAAACTGCTCATCATCCTCATCATTGTAATTTAACGTCCATTTATCCATGCTGGTGTGGGTTTCATGGTCTGACAGGAGCTGGCCGAGCAAAGAGCTTCCCAGGCTCCTCATGTTTAGCCATGGTTTCTATGGTTGGATGCCCTTCCTAAAACCAACCATTTTACAGAGTATACTGGCGGCTTTTTATGCAGCACCAGCACAGGTGCTTTTGTGTGGCACCAATATGGGTGCTTTTTATGTGACATCCACAAGCCCACAAGATTGGGAACGCTCAGCTGAAACGGGATGCAGGGAACAGCCTGCATGCAAGGCCAATCATGATTTTAATTAGCTTGGTGCATCTTCTCAAGTTCCCTCACAGTGAAGGCCAGATTGCATGACACTTGTGTTAGAACTGCATTGCTGCATGGCAGTAAAATATGGACCTTGAATGCTTTGGACTTGAGAAGATTGGAAATAAATAAGATTGCATGATCTGTTGGATTAATGTAAGTCTGCATGAAAGACAAAGTACAAATGCAATGAGGGACGAATTGACCATACGAAGTAGTTTGCAAGAAAGAAGGCTGTTATGGTATGAACATGTTATATTTAGGGAAAAGGACAGTTGTATAAAGAAGTGCCAATCACTTGATGTGGTTGGAGCTTGGAAAAGAGAGAGATTCAGCAAGACATGAGACAAAGTGGAGAAGACTGATCTCTCATGACCTTTGACCCTCAATGGAGGAACTCAGAAAGACTTGCAGTGAACAGCAATGAGTAGTTCTTGAGAAGACTTGCTTGTGTCAGCAAACTGTGATTCTTGAAGTGCTGTATGTGTGTGTGTGTGTGTGTGTGTGTGTGTGTGTGTATGCGCACGTGTGTGTGTCTGTGTACTAATGCACAACAGACAGAGATAGAAATAAATATGTGCAAATGAGGCAGATTTTCTGTCAACCATGTTATATCAGAGACACAACTTTCATATTAAAGATTTTCCCATTTTCCTTCTTGGTTCTTTTTGTTGAGATGGGAACAAAAAGATAGCAAAGTCCATCAACACATGAAGATCTTCTCAGAGATAATTTTCAAATGAAGTATCCATAGAATTGCCCACCTGCTTCATTTTATTTTACATGTACTGCAGATGATGCCTGGTTGCTGTAAGGGGTGAACATGCTCACAAGGAACACTACTAGGAACATACCCAAACAAGGTTTGGATACTACATTCTAAAGTCTCCTATCTAAACTTTAATTTTTAAACATAACCTATTTATATATATATATACATATATATATATATATATATATATATATATATATA
>NC_068994.1:1192343-1194530 GCF_001194135.2 Octopus bimaculoides | reverse complement strand
GTGAGAGAGAGAGAGAGAGAGAGAGAGAGAGAAATGAATTTTCTGACTGAATGGGGATTCGCAACTGAACGAGATACGCATATTATTGGTATGCAGTGTGTGTGTGTGTGTGTGTGTGTGTGTGAGAGTGTGTGTGGCTGAGTATTGTGCTTGTACCTTTACTGTACTATGTGTGTATATGTGTGTGTGTTTGTGTGGCACCTGAGTTTATATAAGTGTGTGCGTGTGTGTGTGTGTGTGCGACTTTTACATACATACATACACACAACTACATATTGTGTAAGTGGCTGAGCATTGCACTTTATTGTAACATATGTGTGTGTATGTAGGTGTGTGTGAGTGTGTGTGTGTGTGTGTGTGTGAGTGTGTGTGTGTGTGTGTGTGTGTGTGTGTGTGTGTGTGTGTGTGTGTGTGTGTGTGTGTGTGTGTGTGTGTGTGTGTGTGCAATCATATTGGTTTTGTGTTAGTTTTGCAACATCTTCCAATATTTTAAAGTAAATACGGTTGTTTGGTTTGGTTGTTCTATGACTGACTCTGCTTCACTGAAATATTATACAGAGTCTTGTTTGACGAAGTTGAAATAACTTGAAATAAATGTTTGTACAGACAGAATTTACATCAACACAACCATTCGCTTTGGCTACAAAATATATTTATATTATTTAGTGATTCTACAAAATGGTCGGCGGTTTAATGGTGAGGTGTTTTGACTGCAGACTGTCTGCACGGCGTAAGTGTATAGCGTAAGTGTATAGCGTAAGTGTATAGCGTAAGTGTATGGTGTAAGTCTATGATGTAAATGTATGGTGTAAGTGTATGGTGTAAGTGTATGGTGTAAGTCTATGATGTAAGTGTATGGTGTAAGTGTATGGCATGAGTGTTTGGTGTGAGTGTATATTGTGACTGCGTAATGTAACAGTGGTGTGACTATGTTGTGACTAGGGAGTGATTGTATTATGTGGTTGTATGGAGTGACAATATGGTGTGACAGTGTAGTGTGATTGTATGGCGTGACTGTGAGGTGTGACCATGTGATGCAACTTTGACGTGACCGTGTGCTGTGACTGTGTTGTGTAACTGTATGATTTGGTGGTGAAGTGTAATTCTGTAATGCAACTGTGTGGTATATTGTGTCTGTGTAGTGTAACTATGATGTGCTGTGACTATGTTGTGTCTATGGTGTTATTGTATTTTGTGACAGTATGTTGTGACTGTGTGTTGTGACTGTGTGTTGTGACTGTGTGTTGTGACTGTATGGTTTTGTCTTGCTTTATTGTTTTAAAAAATTCTCTAAATCATTGATTAACTTGATATTTGTTAAAATTGATTTCTGAAGTACCTGATAGACTACCAACACAGACTAATGAACACAGTAAACACATCTTATTATGCCACTGTAGACAATTTACACAAAGTAAACACAGAGAAGACAAAAGGAAAACTCAGGCCCTGGTTCTGTATTTAGTATGAAAATCTTTAATTTTGTGAACCAATTCTTTCACAAAATATTACACATGGTCTTAAGAATTAGCTTTATAATCATATAATTAATACAATTCTTTATAATCGTATAATTAATGCAGTTCTTAGAATAATGTTACTTAATTAAAATTTCGAAATTGTCTCCCTTAGCTCAAGTGAACAGAATTGTTAATTAATCTAATGACTCTCTCTCCTCCTCCTCACTGGCATAATTTTAACCAGTTAAAATGCCTTGGTTCATGACATTGTATATTTTAGCACCAAGCCTACCATTTATAAACATGGAACATTACCGTTTAGGTATTTAGCATTTAACTATTATAAAAATTCAAAGATAATTTTACCAGTTTTTTGGCACTGGAGAAAAATTATGAATCCTGTCGTTTGTATTTTACATTAATCAGATTTGTTAGAAATATTTCTGTTCTGTTCACCTCTTCAGGTGACATTTTCAAAATTTTGAAAACATCATCTTGTTCACAATTCTAAGCTTCCCCAGAGTTTTCTATAGAAATCTGCAGATTATGGTTGGCTAATAAATCAAGTTATAAGCAAAGGATCCAATATGGAAATACAGTCTTGAAGTGACACAATTCTAAGAACACATCACTAAACATAAAACATAAAACAAAAGGTGTGTACACATACATACATCTTTACACACACACATATATATATATATATATATATATATATATATATACA
>NC_068994.1:1189127-1192110 GCF_001194135.2 Octopus bimaculoides | reverse complement strand
ATATATATATATACTTGCAGATTTATGTATGCATATATGTACGTATGTACATGCATACATATATACGTACATACATATGTCTGAATGTATGTTTGAATATGTGCGTGTATATGTATATATACATACATACGCATATATGCACATATGCACACACATGTGAGGATAAAGTTTAACAACTGAAATAAGTAATAATGGCAGCCACAACAACAACAACAACAACAACAGCAGCAGCAGCAGCAACAGCAAGAAGAACAATAAAGATAAAGCACTGCTACCTGGGGTTTTGACAAAAGCAGGAATCTTTATTAAAGAACAGAAGAGAAAATGCTGTGTTCACACATTTCTTGCGACTTACTCTGTTCTTTTCAGGATCTGCTGGAATATCTGTAAGAATGGATTTAGCTTCAGATTGTAAGACATAACAAAACTGAAAGTGTTGATGGTGCTGCGAGTTGAATAGGTGTCAATTGGTGGTGGTGGTGGTGGTGGCAGCAGCGGTGACGGTAGTATTGGTGGTGGTGGTATTGGTCGTGGTGGTTGTGGTGGTGTTGGTAGGATATTTGCCAAAATCTATCATATTTGAAAGAGAAGAGATTGTAGCAGCGCTGCACAGTAAAGTGGAAGCAGCTTTAGGAAGTCATTTCTTCTATAAAATAAATCTTTCAATTTATCCAATGTCGTCATCTTCTCTTCATGGGGGATACAAATGGTGCTACATTCTGAAATTTATAGCTCTTTCTTTCTTTCTTATTCACTCCATTGTACTAATGGCAGCCTTCTTCGTTTTCTTTTCTTCTTTTATGTATGTTTGCATTTATGTGTGTATGTATGTGTGTATTTATGCATGTGTGCACATATGTATGCAAGTATATATGTATTTGTGTGTTATTCACTACAAAACATTATATGAAAGTTAATACATCTAACAGATATTGCTTCACCTTTCTCACCACCTTACATCTACTTTGTGTGTGTGTGTGTATGTGTGTGTGTGTGTGTGTGTGTGCGTGTACAATAGTGCATACTTTTGTGTATGGCATAAATGAAGCTGTGTATGAAATTATAATGGCTCCCATGCTCTCCCTGATGTTGAAAAGAACCAGCCATAGAGATTCTTTTATAAGAGAGTGTTGAATGTGCTGAAGACTCAAATAATCTCACCTCAGGTAATCCCACCTGACCAACTGACCCCCAGGTAATCTCACCTGAGCGACTGACCACTGAAGTTAACAGCTGTTCTACAAGGGAAAGTGTTACAAGAATTTGAAGCTAGAGGAGACAAGTGGACCATCAGAAATATTTGGTGAAATGTTGAAAATATGAGAGAAACTATGAAGCAGCAGTCACTCAGAAATTGTAGAGGGAGCTGTCATAGCCATGACTGATGAAGCAATATTGTCATGAAGTGGTTCAAAGGCAAACATAATTCACCAGGAAAAGATGTCAGTTTGATGGATTAGGTTTTTATATTTAATAAACGTACCTTGGCACTTTTAATTAGGAAGTGAATTAGTTTAGATGAGATGACAATCATAATGGAGGACTATAAAGATAGTCTTCCATGAGGAAGAAAACAACAGAAGTACTTCACGAGGAGAAGGTTTCTCCATTTAGTGCTGGCCAGACAATGTTCGATGCTCTGTAGTTCTGTGGTCACTAACAAAAATTATTTGGATGGCTAATAAGAGCTGTGCAAACCATGCATGTCGTCAGCAAAGGGAGATTTTGTAATGAACTCACTTCTTGTATTCACTGTTCCTCCATCCTGATTTCCTTCTATAATCAGTCTTACGCCATGATGCTGTTTCTACTCAAATTCTTTTCCAACAACTCTCATATAGCTGCATATCACTTTCTCTCTCTCTTTCTCTTTGTCTTTCATTACTCTACCTCTATCACCCATTTCTTATTCCTTCCCCCTTTCTATCTTTCTCTCTCATTAAAAGACCAACAGCATGTATAAATAGACCTGAGAAGTACAGATGTAATCAAAGTGGGTACATATTCTACAAAATCTTAAAAGTTCTTCAACTCCAATGATATATGGTTCCTCCAACTTCTCTCTCAATACACTATCACTCTGTCGAACATGTACACTTACATTACACATCCAGCAGAGCATACTGGCCTCGTTCCTCTCTAACTTTCACATGTCCTCTGCATCCAGGGCCCATATCTCACTACCCGGTAGAATTGCTGTTCATTATAGAACCTTCCTTTCCGTCAGAGAGAGGGACCTGATTGCCAACAGAGGTAAAAGCTCTCTGAATTTTTTCCATTCTATTTTCATTCTAGCTATTACACTTTCTGTACACCCTCCCCACTACTAATTTGGTCCCCTAAGTAGCAGAAATTATCTATTACATCTAATAGACCTCCAGGGCATTTGAGAAAATCAATTTCCTGAGTATCTGTAGCTTTTATGGCGCCTGTACAGCTTCCATGTATGAACTCTACTTTCTCGGATAACCTTCCTACTATTCCACTGCACCTCCTGTGTGTCCACAGCTTACATTGTGTACACTATATGATACTCCTGCCTACATCTTACCTACAAATCAAGCAGGGCCACTTACCTGAAGTGAGTAGGGTCCTGTCTGTATTCTTGCTTACCTTAGTCTTTACCAAGTTAACCATAAGTCCCTTAGATTACAGGTTTTGCTTCCACCCCCAGACGATAACAGAGGAATTCAAGACTGGCAGCCCTGAGAACTACTATATGCTGATATATACATATATATATATATTCGCCATGATAGATCGTTAGCCACTAAACCTTTTCCTATTTTCTCTCCCTGTTTATTTCTGTGTTCCTTTCTGTGGAAGAGCGTAGGCTCGAAACATAAAAGACTTTCTCACTTCCCGAGTGTTAAACTAATACAACTGTTTGTTGTTTACACACCCATCATCATCTTTTGCTTTTTTGTAAATTCTCACTATATATATATATATATCATCATCATCATCATCATCGTTTAACGTC
>NC_068994.1:1187835-1188856 GCF_001194135.2 Octopus bimaculoides | reverse complement strand
TATATATATATTTCAGTGTGTTTAGCTATATATTATATATATTTCAATATCATTATCATCATCTTCATCATCATCATCATTTAACGTCTGCTTTCCATGCTGGCATGGGTTGGACAGTTTGACTGAGTACTGGCAAGCCAGGAGGTTGCACCAGGCTCCAATCTCATCTGGCAAAGTTTCTACAGTTGGATGCCCTTCCTAATGCCAACCACTCCAAGAGTGTAGTGGATGATTTTTATGTGCCGCCGGCACAAGGGCCAGTCAGGTGTTAATTAGCTATGTAATTAGCTATATTGTATATATATTTCAAAGTGATTAGGTGTGTACTGTTTGAGGTGTTTTGATAAATTTCCATACATTACGTTGAGTAATGAATCGAGTTTGGAAAACATAACCAACTTTTGTTAACTTCTTGGTCATGACTAGATGAAAGAGTGGTAAAGTTTTATTTTAAAGACACCAAAACACTTCAGAAGACAGAATTAATCAGGCTGATAGTTTGTAATTATTGGAGATGGCAGTGGTGGTGGTGGTGAGGAGGAGGAGAAGGAGGCTGAGGAGAACAAAAGTAATGGTGGTGTAGTGCTGGTGGTATTAGTGTCAGTATGCGAGGTAGTAGTGAATCTAGTGGGGGTTGTTGTTGTAATTAATGTTTTGTTGGTGTTGGTGTTGGTGGTGGTGACTGGCAGACTGGGATATTTTGAGAGAGCAACAGTGAAACTCAAAAAGAAAAAAGTGAGCAAAGAGAGAACAACTCTTACCTTTGAACCTGTGATCTCACAATAACAAGTTTGACCTCCCTGACCTCTCTGACCTCCCTCCTTGATTAAAGTTTAACACTGTTTATACTTAACAATGACTTATACTGCATTATTTCCATATTTACACGTATTAGACATTTATGTGGTTGTGTGTCTGCTTTTGTATGCATGTATGTGTGTGTATATGTGCATCTAAGCACACACACACACACACATGCACACACGTGTATGTATATATATATATATATATATATATATAT
>NC_068994.1:1186531-1187299 GCF_001194135.2 Octopus bimaculoides | reverse complement strand
TCCCATCACCTCATCCAGCTGTCCTCTTATTAATTGACCACCACCACCACCACCACCACCACCACCACCATGACCGCTGATCACTATTTGAACATCATGGCGATCAGTAACATCTATTTACTCCATTAACTACCCTTACTCAATGATGGACATCACATGATGGAGGACAGATATATTGATCTCAGTCACATGGTGTGTATATTAATGTAGACATATAAAGACAGGGAAAACCAGGGTCAACTAAGAGCTGAAGGGTTGAAGGAGTTGGTCAGTAGACAGATAACATAGGCCCCAGATTAAAACACCTTCAGGGAGTTAACAGGATCAGCTGATTTCATGCACATGTAGCACCAGAATGGCCATAGTCATGTGACTAGAACTCAGGAAAGGATAAAAGTGAAAACAATGTGTATGCATATATGTACAACAAGGCATACGCACTTTTATATCTGTATATATATATGTATTTGCTTATACATATGTTTGTAGGTGTATGTGTTTGTGTGTGTGTGTGTGTGTGTACATGTTGCTTCATGTGTGTGTACATATTCATGAGACCCAACATCACAAAAACAAACAAAAGCTAAAACGTTCTCAGTCATTGATCAATGAACAAGTTCATTTCAAACACACATACACCCACCCACACATGCACACACACACGTGTGTGTGCATATATATATACATATACATACATACATACATATATATATATATATATATATATTGTATATATGCATATATATATATATATATATATATATATAT
>NC_068994.1:1184788-1185717 GCF_001194135.2 Octopus bimaculoides | reverse complement strand
GGGGGGGGGGGTTAATCACTGGATGCATCTAATTTATTGTTCATAAGCACACGTACTTACAGTTATTTGTCTGCCTGTGTGTCTGCCTGTGTGCACATACATTACATACATACGTACATATGTATGTATATGATTATGATTGTAAATGTAAATATATATACATTAATGCTTATATGTGTTTCCATGAACGAGTGTGTGCATATAAACAACTATATATATGCTTGCACATACAAGTGCACACACACACACACACACACACACACACACACATACTTAGACAAATACATGTTTATGAAGATATATGTACACACACATTCGTATGCATTTTGTATATTTGAGATTCCTCTCTTTCTCTCAATTTCCTTCTCATAGATATGGCTGTCACAACTCTAATTAATTTTTAAATATTCATTGAGCAATTCCAAGAAAAAATATACATTGTTTTTATACACATTGACATAAGTACCATGGAGCTTACATGTTTCATTCTGGCTATCTATCTATCTATTTATCTATCTATCTATCTGTCCAACTATTTGTCTGTCTGTATGTTAATCTCTCTCTATATATATATATATATCTGTGTGTGTGTGTATGTATGTATGTATATATATATATCATCATCATCATCATCCTCTTTGTTTAACGTCTGACTTCCATGCTGGCATGGGTGGGAGAGTCTGACAGACTTCTGTGACTGTTTTGGCAGGGTTTTTACAGCTGGATGCCCTTCCTGACACCAACCACTCAGCAGAGTGGACTTAGTGTTTTTTACGTGGCACAAGCAGACTAGCCATAGCACATATGTATACTTTCACATTATATATACACATATTACATACACACACACATATGTGTGTGTATATATTATGTATATATATATATAATACATACATACATATATATATATATATATATATATATATATA
>NC_068994.1:1181963-1184688 GCF_001194135.2 Octopus bimaculoides | reverse complement strand
TATACATCCACCCATTCACAGCCAACACAGTGCATTATGTTAAGAGAGAATGAGAAGAAGCCAATCCTCATTAAAGTCGATGCTGGAGTAATTAGTGCACTGGCTGTTAATTACCTTTTATGTAGTGGCTGAGGTGAGTGGAAGGAGGCAGCAGAGAAACTGGGGGTTGTGTGTCGAGGGGAGAGACAGACAAAGTGACAGTGAAGTAGCTTACTAATGGGGTGGAGTATTTAACTGAGAGATTGATGATGATGATGATGATGACAATGATGGTGATGGTGGTAGTGGTGGTGATGGTGGTATGTGTGTGGTAGTGGTGGTGGTGAATCTAAAATAAACTAGGGACACACAGACAGACGGGTCCATAGAAAGTTAAGTCAAGGGGTCAGTGTCAGTTACAATGAACCTCATTGAATTGACATATGAAGTGACTGAGTATTCCACAGACACATGGACCCTTAATGTAATTCTCAAGCAGAATCAGTGTGACGCAGTATGGGACAAGGTATGTTTGCCATCTGCCATCTGATTGCCTTCCAGAGACACTTTTTGTCAACTCATTTTCACTCCGATGGCTTGGCTCCATCTGGGCCACTGAGCCACAGTAGTAAAAGACACCCTACCCGGGTTGGAGAGAGGGGAGGGTGGCTACTGGAAGGTCTTGTGTGTAGCATGCAACGAGATCAAACCAAGAGATTGGGAATTGCAAGGTGAACTTCTTATGTCTTCAGCTTTGCTCTGCCCCAATCCATAGAAAAATACACACAACACTCACACACACACATGCACACACACACATGCACACACACACATGCACACACACACATGCACACACACACACATGCACACACACACATAGATATGTGTGTGTGTGTGGTGTGTGTGTGTGTGTGAATGTGTGCATGTGCATGTGTATCTTTATATTTATGCATGTACATATATAGTGTGTGTGGGTATACATATATGTGTGTTTATATACATATATACATGCACATGTATATATGCATGTGTGTGTATGTAAATAGAAGTATATTCATATATATACCTACACACACGCACACACATGCACATATATATATACACACACACATTTGTGTTGCTGGTTCAAATTTACTAATTAGACAGTATGAAATAACAAAAAGGTGGGTGAGTGTGTGGCAAAAGCAGAATTAAAATGAGACTGGTTTGATGTGTTTATTTCACTGCCTGGAGTAGCAAAGTAGATTGTGGAAAAGGATGAGTAGCAGTGGAAGTATTAGAAGTGAATGTGTTGAAGAATGGGGGTGTTATAGTGATTGGAGCGGCAGATAAACAAATGAGAGAGGAAGAAAAAGAGGAGGAGAGTTAAGAAGGCATCACATTTCTAAACAACCAACTGACTGTAATAGATAACCCAAGTGATTAGGTGTCATGTAAAGTTCAGGTAATTGACCAGCTGCTTGTCTTGAATTATAGTTTGCAGATTGAATATTGTGGAGGTCAAGGAGAACTCTTGGAATCAGATGTCTTAACAGAGGATATTGTAATTTAGAAATTATTACAGGAAATATTGATATAATAAAATTTGAGTATTTCATACATTCTATACTCAAGCAATCTCTGACCATCTTTTCATCTCTCTCTCTCTCCACCCCTTTCTCTTTCTCTCCCTCTTTCTCTCTCTTTCTCTCCCTCTTTCTCTCTCTCTATTTCTCTCTCTTCCCTACAACCAACTTTGCCCAGTTTCTCAGTTTTTGTCCCCCTATGTTTTTCACATTGTCTATTTTCACTCCCTTGCTATTATCACTTGTCTCTCTTCCTTACCACACGATATTCCTACTTTCCTCTTCCTCTTCCTTCTCGCTGTTTCACATGTCTTACTCTCCCTCACCCCACCCCTGCATTTTACAATGGCTGAATTTCTGTTTTCACCTTTCTTGATTTGTTGTTTAAGGCCACAAAACACTCTAACATCCACCCACCCTTTATGTGTTACATCATCATCATCATCATCATCATCATCATCATCATCATCATCGTTTAACGTCCGCCTTCCATGCTAGCATGGGTTGGACGTTTTGACTGAGGACTGGTGAAACCGGATGGCAACACCAGGCTCCAATCTAATTTGGCAGAGTTTCTACAGCTGGATGCCCTTCCTAACGCCAACCACTCAGAGAGTGTAGTGGGTGCTTTTACGTGTCACCCGCACGAAAACGGCCACGCTCGAAATGGTGTCTTTTATGTGCCACCCGCACAAGAGCCAGTCCAGGGGCACCGGCAACGATCTCGCTCGAAAAACCTCTATCCTTATTATTTCCTTGCTTGTTTTATTTTGTATTTTTCCTAAATTTGTCACACTTATTTTTCCCTTTTTTCTTGATTATACTTCACATACGCCCATCTGTATTCATCCATCTCTAATAGTTTGTCTTAGGTGTCAAAATTGTTATGATTTCTAATTGGCAACTGATGAAGGACTCAGACATGTGCATATCTATCTACATAATCACCTTACATAAGCATGTATATATATATATATATATATATATTTATATAAAGGGCATTATTACAGAAAAATAATAACACCACACAGTGGACTTCTCAAAATAACCACAGAATTCTGTTTATTTATATATATTTTTGGAACAATATTGTGCTGATGAACGAAATCTAGATTCATTCTAGTAATCGCGAAATCGGTCGATACACAATTAAGTTTATTTAAAAGAAAGTTGGTCATCTT
>NC_068994.1:1180595-1181707 GCF_001194135.2 Octopus bimaculoides | reverse complement strand
TATATATATATATATATATATATATATATATATATATATATATGTATGTATCATTGGACTGCGACCATGTTGGGGCACTGCTTTGACGAATTTTCTTAGATCAATTGACCCCAGTACTCATATTTGCTTAAACCTGGTATTTATTCTATCAATATTTTTTTGCTGAACCACTAGGTTATAGGGATCTAAACACACCGACACCAGTTGGTAGGGGACAAACACAGACACAAAGATACACACGCACACGTATGTACAACAGGCTTCTTTCGGTTTCCATCTACCAAATCCCCTCAAAAGGCTTTGGTTGGCCTGAGGCTATAGCAGAAGACACTTGCCCAAAGTACCACACAGTGGGACTGAACTTGCAGCCATGTGGATGGGAAGAAAGCTTCTTACCACACAGCCACATCTGAGTAGGTGTGTAGGTATATGTGTGTATGTATATGTGTGTAGGTTTATGTGTGTAGGTATATATGGGATGTGAATTATATATTCAAACAGAAGCTGATAGTTTCTCTTGTGATTTACGTTTCGTGTCATTGCACAGTCTCTCTCCCTCTCTCTCCCTCTCTCTCTCTCGCTCTCTCTCTCTCTCTCCCCATGTATGTGTGTGCCTGCATGTGTACAGGAACCTGCACACACAGGCACACTGTTGTAAGCACACATCTACAAATCAACTTACAACCTACTCATGCATACAACTACATTTAAATACATGATCACACACACACACACACACATAAAAAAGGCATATATACAATTACACTTATATGTATAATACGGAGAAACCTACATATGCACACACACACACACACACACACACATGTACAGTGTGAAAAGGAGAAAATGATATGAAACAAATTCCCCACCTCCACCCCACCTCCCCATCCACTAACGATAACTTGATTTCTCTTACTTAAGCAATTAAATGCAGTCAGTTTGATGTAAGAGTCTCAATCAAATTAAACATCCCTCACCCTACCCCTCTCTCTCTCATTCAAACACACACACACACACTCTCTATTTCAACTCATCTATATATTTCTCTGTCTATCTACCTATCTATCCATATACCTCCCTATATATATATATGTGTATATATATATATATAT
>NC_068994.1:1179332-1179913 GCF_001194135.2 Octopus bimaculoides | reverse complement strand
TTAAGAGGTGGGGGGATGCTTTTTTTTTACATTTTTGTTCAGTGGTTGATGTATGTTGAGTGATAATTATTGAACAAGTAACGTTGGTAACCAAGTTAATGTTTTCTCTGCAAACGAACATTCCTGATAGAAAAAGAAATTAAGTTGATGAAATTTAATGAAGATAAACTTAAGTTGAAGATCGTTATATAGGTTTATTAATTCAGGTTAGGTTTTATTAAAATGGTTGTGGTGGCGGTGGTGCTGGTGATGCAGTGGAGTGGGGGGGGCAGAAAAAATTAGAAGAATTCAAGGCAAAGACTATACTTTGTTGAAGGAAAAGTTTAAGTGAATTGATGTGTGTGTGTGTATGCTATATGTATATGTATGTATGTATGTATGTACGCATGTATGTATGTATGTATGTATGCATGTATGTATGTATGTATGCATGTATGTATATAAGTGTGTGTATTACACACACTCACATATAAATACATATACATACATATATAGCATGTACACATACACACATCAATTCACTTAAATTTTTCCTTCAACAAACTACAGTCTTTTCCTTGAATCCTTGTGTGTGTGTGTGT
>NC_068994.1:1178059-1178888 GCF_001194135.2 Octopus bimaculoides | reverse complement strand
ATATATATATATATATATATATATATATATATATATATATATATATATATACACATGTACTATACATACACACACATACACATATAGGTATATATATATATATATTTCCATATAAGCATAAATGTCTATATATATGAGCATACTGACATAATGTGTGAGTATATATATAAATACATATATATGTATACATATATCATCATCATCATTTTATGCCCTTTACGTCTACTTTCTGTACAAGTATGGGTTGGATGAGTCATCACTGTGCAAGTCGTTTTCTCATTGGGAGCCACTCTGTATATATATATGTTCTGTATATAGTTGCTTGATCTTGTTCTCATTCTTGTTCTTATTGTCATTTAGAATCAGTTTGGCTCTGACTGAACAAACCCCTTATCTAAGGCATTCTAGCCATGACCATTATATAGATAGATTACCAAGGATTAAACTGCTTAACCTTTTCATTACCAACCCAGCTGAAACCAGCTCTGGCTCTGAGTACAAATGTCTTGTTTTCATAAGTCTTGAATTAAAATCTTCCAACAAACCTTAGTCACAATTTACATTCCTAACACTAGCTGAATGATAACCGAGTTATTCTACCAAACTCCTTATTATATTTAAAAGTAATTGAAAGAAACACAGAGCATCTCAACAGAAAATAGGGTAACAAACGGGTTAACATATCAATGTGTTGGTAAGGTCTAATTTGATGGAGGTTTAGCTGCTATTTCTAGCAGTTCAACAGTGAGGCTGCCTGATTATGTCAAATGTTGAATACTAAGGCAACATCAGATCTATTGTCTTTTCAGACCTACCAAACCTTCATTTG
>NC_068994.1:1173738-1177838 GCF_001194135.2 Octopus bimaculoides | reverse complement strand
AGAAAATAATTAATTTTGTTGATGAATTGCTTGGCTTAGAAATACTTAAAAAAGAAATAAATAAGAATAAAATTATAAAAATTTGCAGATTACAGATTGTTTTTAAGAAATTATTAAACAAATTTATTGCTGAAAAACAGTTTCTGAATTGACATAGTGTAGTAGTAGTAGTAGTAGTAGTAGCAGCAGCAGCAGCAGTAGTAGTGGTGGCGGCAGTGGAATAGAAGTGGTAGCTGTACTAGTAGTGGTGGTGGTGGTGGTGGTGGCGGTGGTAGCAGTAGTTGGCATAGTTGGTATTGTTTTTGTTGGAGTTGTTACTGTTGCTGTATGGTAGTGGTAGTTGCTGTTATAGTTGTAGTGTCTTTGACATCCCCCATGTTTTCTGTTTCCATTTAACAAAACAAATCCCAAAACTTATATATATATGACGGGCTTCTTTTAATTTCCATCTACCAAATCTACTCACAAAGCTTTGGATGGTCCAAGGCTATAGTAGAAGACACTTGCTCAAGGTGCCATGCAGTGGGACTGAACCCAGGACTATGTGGTTGGGATGCAAGCTTCTTTTCGCACAGCCAAAATAATAACATTCACATAAATGCAGGCAGCCATATTTGATAATATTTAATAATTCAAAATTATAAATGTAACGAGACCAAAATTAATTAATGTTAGTGAATAATTTTATCACAAGAAGCAACATATTGAACTCACAAAATTGTAGTTAATCGAAAATTAGATTATGTAGGAAGGGGGGACAACTTCAGGTGTGATTCAGTCTTATTAAACTTCTTTTAGCGAAGATTAATTAACACAAAGCTAACTAATCACAGATCAACTTGATAAACATATAGTAAATATGTAAGCACTTTCCTGATTGGACAGTTTAAAATATTGAATATTTCCTAAGGATGCCTTCTGCAGTAAATCCATAGAGTTATGTGCAGGCTTCCATAGTTAGCCTGATGGGCTAGAGATTATTTTTAACATAAGTAACAGACAGATGTAACTTTGTATTTTATTGTGAATGATGTAAACATTGGTTTCAAATTTTGGAACAAGGCCTGCAAAGAGGTGGGTAAGTCAATTACATCGACTCCAGTGCTCAACCAGTGCTTATTTTATCGACCCTAAAAGGATGAAAAGCAAAGTTGATTATGGCAGAATTTGAACTCAGAACATAGAGACAGATAACATGCCACTACGCATTCTACCAGCTGACCACTTTTGCAGGATGTAATATTAAATGGCCAATATATCACATACACCGTCTTCAACATATTCAGCAATATTTTGTAACATATTCTACACATATCATATCATATCGTTATCATTATTATTATTATTATTATTATTATTATTATTATTATTATTATTATTACTTCCAGGAACACTTGATACCTCGTCCTGATGTTCTACAAAGAAAACAATGACAATATGCTCAGACAAACCAGTCTTTTAATCCTGTTGTTTCACAGCACACTTTGTGTTGATCTCGTTTATCACGTTGAGGAAGGCAAAAGTCCTGGCACCTATCTTGGTAATATTGCTGTCGATTCACAACTGCTGGAGACTATTTCAGCTCAAGACTATAATTTAATCCAATTCAGCCAGCTTCAGAGAAGAGAGACTCAACAATTTAACATTACAAAAGTTGGAGAGATCTACACGGCTGGCACATTGGACACCGAGTCCCTGTGCCTCTACAACAAGGAGTGTTCAGTGATTGTCAAAGTGGCAGTTCGTAAGGCAAAGACTTTTATGAAGATTCTCAAGATTAAAGTAATTATAAAAGATGTTAACGATCACCAGCCAGAGTTCCCAAGTACACAATTTAATCTTCAGTTTGATGAAACTGATGGTAAAGGGACCACGAAACCAATCCCTAATGCCGTCGATGGAGACGTTGGCATATTAAATTCTCAAATAACTTACAGGTTGAAAAAAAACAAAAATGAACCATTCTCGTTAGCAGTATCGGAACGAATTGGGGGGAAATCTAAACTGGGAATTCTCCTGGAAGAGAAACTTGATCGAGAAGTAAAAGATAATTATGCTTTAGAAGTGATTGCCACAGATGGAGGTTCACCTCCCAAACAAGGGGTGTTAAAAATTCAAATATTTGTCATTGATGTAAATGACAATCTACCATTTTTCTCTAAAAGTATCTACAATATTTCCATAAAGAGTTCCTACAGAAAGGACAGACCAATCATTACAGTGTCAGCAACAGATTTAGATTCTGATGAAAATGGTAAAGTTATGTATCACTTCAGTCCAAAGACTTTAGATGTTGATCGAAACCATTTCCGTTTAAATCAATACAATGGAGAAATCTCCGTACAGCAAATGTTTGACCATGGACAAAAACAAACATACAAGCTGTTTGTCGAAGCTGTTGATGGTGGAAGCCCATCGTTAAGTGCATCTGCTTTGGTTCTCGTTAATATCATTAATCAAAGAAACAATCCACCAACAATAGATGTAGATTTTGTGTCTGGATTGAAAGAAAATACGACAGTAATTTCAGAAGATATTGAAGTAGGCAGTTTTATTGCTTACGTCATGGTCATTGACAATGATAACGGAGGGAATGGAGAGGTTAACTGTGAAATGAAACACGAGAAGTTTCAGCTTCTTAGTTTGGCTGCAAAAGAATATAAAATAACAATGAAAGGTTCCGTTGACAGAGAAGTGAGCAGCCAGTATGAGATTAGGATTAACTGCCGAGATAACGGCTCTCCACCTTTACAATCAAGAAAAGTATTTACTATCAAAGTTCAGGATGTTAATGACGTCCAGCCTAAGTTTATCAAGGAGACTTTTAAGTTTTTGACTTATGAGACTGAAACAGCCAACTTTCCAGTTGGTTTTATAAGTGCTGTTGACCCTGATCTGGGGTCAGGAGGTCAGCTGGTTTATTCTCTTCTCAATAAAAAGCACAATGCTTTCCCATTCCAGATAACTGAGTATGGATTTATTTCAACGACAAAAGCCTTAGATCGGGAAGAACAGAATATTTACAAATTCCAGGTTTTTGTCAGAGACAGTGGAGTCCCTCCATTAAACAACACAGCAAATGTTGTTGTTGAAGTTGTCGATGAAAACGACAATGCCCCTTATTTTACGTTCCCTAGTGTTGACCCCTTTAGTCTTGATGTCCATTATTATCCTCAAAGCAAGAATGACATCACAGTGCTGAGGGCTGTTGACAGGGACACTCGTGAAAATGCATTTCTTAAATATGGAATACTTAAGGGCAACGACAAACAGTTATTTGGGGTCAATCCTTACACAGGGGTCTTATCCTTCTCTCGCACCGTCTACCAAAACGATGCAGGGGCTTATAATCTTAAATTAGTTGTGAAGGACAGTGGCAGTCCCATTTTGTCAGCCATGACAACAGTCTCGTTAACACTGACAGTTAGTAATAAGACATCAACAATGTTGACAGCAGTTCAAGTCCAATCAGGTGAGATGATAGATATCAATCTAGTGATTATCATCGTAATAATAGCAGTGGTAGTTTCCATAGCGATAGTTATCTTCATCACAACATGCATTGTTAGGAGCCAAAATGGCCGAAATGTAACGACAAGGACCGGTGACAACCCACACTATCGGTCCCGAACTGAAATGAAACAGTTGATTTACCAAGCAAACACTGCAGGTATGATAACGAGGAACCCAGAAGAAATAGCAGACAATGATGACCAATCAATAAAATCTAGGAGTCAGTTTTATCCTGAAGAAGAATCACAGAAGGAATGGATGACGCCAACAATTGTGAAAACATTTCCAAAAGCATCAAAGGTAAACAATTTCTGTTGATTATTAAACATGTCTTTCAATTGATTAATTATTCTGTTGTGTTGTAAGATTAGGTATTACAACTGTCCATGCTATTGTGACATAACACAAAGTCTACTTCTGTGAATATATATATATATATATATATATATATATATATATATATACACACATATATATCTATACATATTTATGTATATGTATGTGTGTGTATATTATTTTTACAGTTTGCAGAGAAATGGCTAAAATTTACCCTGTTTATAATTATACCATATGTTACACATATATGT
>NC_068994.1:1169994-1172494 GCF_001194135.2 Octopus bimaculoides | reverse complement strand
TTTACAGCCATACCACAGTGGTATTGTAGTACAATAATACCTTCTTGTACTACAATGGTGCCATATAAATAATGAAATAACTGGAAGAATTTTTCATTTTCGGTTCTACTCCCAAGAAAGTCTTTACTTTGGTGACACAGAAAATAAGGAAAATATTTTATTTGACAAATGTAAATCTGAAGAACTGAACATTCCACTTTAAATGGAGATTTTT
Organism: Octopus bimaculoides; assembly: GCF_001194135.2. Lineage (NCBI taxonomy): Eukaryota > Metazoa > Mollusca > Cephalopoda > Octopoda > Octopodidae > Octopus > Octopus bimaculoides. Next base: position 1,172,280 of record NC_068994.1, on the reverse strand, counting down.
TCCCCTTCCCAAAGTCTGAGATTTGTTTAAACATTGAAAATGACAAAATTACCCAAAGAAAATTATTTAAAACAATGGCTGAATAACAGAAATCTTTGAAATTAAGTTTGGATAATTCATTAAGAACTCCTAAATTATGCATGGAATCGGATTAAATTCTCCAATGTGCAGCATATTGCCATTCTTTACCCTCGAGATGACATATGGCAGGAAAAGATTAATTTAATAAACCTTAAAAAACATAAATCTTCTTAATTCCTTAACAAGTTAATTAGGTAGAGCTGTTTTGTTGTTGTTGTTCTCTCTTGTTTTTATCTGCCATTAACGATGAAGGTGAAATATGTTTTGTATAAACTAAAGATTATTTAAAATATAAACACGAATAATTTATATGAAAATCAATAATTCGGAAATGATTTTTCTCATTGTCACAAAATCACAACAAAATAAAGAAGTATTTAGTCTATTTATTGTAGTGCCATCCCCAAATATATTACTGGTAGTTATTTATATTGGTCCCAACTGAATGAAGAGTTAGATGTACCCCACAATGAAGAGAGGTGAGTTACAGCTGTGATGTCATCATGTTCTTTTGTTCACATTTCTGATGTTGTTTTTGTTGTTATTGTTTAGCCCAAAGCCAGTTGTGATCATGTAAACCTAAGATGAGACATTCCAGTTGTGACCATCTCACCATTTATTCAGATCCTCTCTAGTTAGAACTACACTCTCTTATGTATCCATCTTGTTTTTATTTTATTATTTTGTGCAACTCAACTTTCCCGTTTGCATTTTAAGAGACTCTCTTCCTTTCGTTTTTGTTTGCTATTCTACTCTCATCAGAATTTATATCCACAGAATTGTGAAGGAATGTGGCCCAGTGGTTAGGGTGTTGCACTCACAATTACAAGATCATGAGTTCAATTCCAGGACTGGGTGGTACATTGTGTTCTTGAGCAAAACCCCTCATGGTAGCCAAAGTTCCAGTAATCCACTTAATGGCAGCAGGGGAGCGTATGGGTCGTCCCAGGTTTTTTATAGAGGGTGTTGGGGAGGATGGTGTTGGGGAGGAGGGTTTTGGGGAGGAGGGTGTTGGGGAGGAGAGTGTTGGGGAGGAGGGTTCCTATGCTCAGGACCTACCTAAGGGTAGACCACCACTAGACTAGACAAAGATAATTCTATGCCCCAACAATCCACAGATATTCTTAACCCTTTAGTATATTTATATCCCTTGTATTCACCCACCTCACTTTAGTATTATTATTAAATTTGCATATTATAAATGACATGTGTAACTATCTTACCAAACAACCTATGTTTAATTTATGCAGAAATCTCGTTTACTTCTTTCTTGGTTTCAACTCTCCAAGAGGCACTTTTACCTGTCCCTTCTTCAACTATAATTATATCTTAATTGTTAATTCTACTTGCATTCAACTTTTCTCAATATCGTCCTTCCAGTTTTAAGACATTGCTTTACAATTTCTCTTGAGCCTTCTTTTATTCTATTCTTCTTCTTCACCAATCTGTGTCTACAAAATTTTTCTATCTAAATTAACAATGCAATATTATCTTATCTAAACTAAAGATGTAATTTCATTGCCTTATTAAAACAGCTTATACCTCAACCTCACTTTCCTCACCAATCGTCAAACCCAAACTCCAGGTTACACACAAAAGAGTTTCATTTTTATTTCTCTTTCATCAACATCTAAACAGGAATTTTTCTGACAAATTTTTGTAGAAATTCTTTTGTAATTATACTTTAGAAAAGATTGAGAAAAAACACAAGACCACCCCTGCAAGTAGTCACAACCTGCAGCTAATATACATAAATATTCAATAACCTAGCATTTTATAAACAAGCATTGAGTGGTTTACTCAAGTTTGTGGGTCCTAGATGACACATTCATGGGATTAAGACAGGTGATTAAAAAATAAAGAATTCTGTCAATATGTAAGTTCTGCAAGTAAAGAACCACTCAGATAAGCAAAGATGTTTCTTTCTATGAATTCCAGAGAAATTTCTGAAATGTTCATCATTTATTAACAATATCTATATTTAAGTTGTCAACCGATTTACTAACAATATTTTTCAGCATTACATAACCTACAGGTTTTCTTTCCAAAGGAAATTCTCTCGTTTGTTACCACAGCACCAATGCTAGAGAGGTTAGCTTGTTCTCAATGAAACAAAACAATCCTCACTTGCCTTCATTGTTTTCACTCATTCATTCACCAGCATCATGCACAAATACTCTAACACACACACACACACACACACAC
>NC_068994.1:1160025-1169898 GCF_001194135.2 Octopus bimaculoides | reverse complement strand
TATATACATATATGTGTGAGTGTTTATATGTAGACACATACATATATATAAGCATACATATATGTGTGTGTGTGTATATTATCAACATACACATTCTCACACACAGACACACATGTATATAAATATATGTTTGTATCCAATCCCAATAATCTGTAAATTCCATGTTGCTGAAAGCTGTGCATATAATAGAAATGCAGTTGGCACATGTTAAGAGACTGTGGTAGCAGCAGCAGCACTACCACTATCAACATAATCACTACAACTGCACCCCCACCCCCACTATCACAGCCACTGTGGTGGTGGTGGTGGGTATGAGTTAATGAAAGGAGCAAGTAAAATATATGAAATCAACTTCACACATGGTGATTAAATATAACAACATGGTGAAGACTGTGTTTTTGGACTCTGGTCAATGGACAACAACAATAACAACAACAACAGCAACAACACAGATTCTTGGCAATTCTACAAAGTGTGAGAGAGGGACTCAATATATGTTTACATTTATGAGCACACACACACACACGTGTCTACCTTACATTATGTAGATACAGATGCTAACACACACACAGGGACACATATACATAAACACATACGTACACACACACACACATGCACACACATGCACAAACACACCTACAGATATATGCATGCATAAGCACACACAGTCATATATGCACTATGCATATACATACACATATACATGCACAAAAACACACACAGTCATTACAACATTCACACATACATATACAAACACGTGCACACTGATATAAATGCATACACACACACACACACACACACTTGTATGCATGTGCAATACATACACAAGCACATGCATACATATACAGGCACAGACAGAAACACTGAAATACACATTTACATGCATTAGTCAGAGGGAGTGGGGGAGGGTGGTGGCTGAGTGAGAAAGCAGAGTGAGAGAGATGGGAGAGAGAGAGAGAGGGGAAAGAGAGAAAAAAAATAGAGGAGGAGGAGGAGGGGGAGATGAGCTACCTTTGCAGCATCTGATACTGTAAAGGTGGTGGTGGTGGTGGTGGTGGTGGCTAGATGACTGTATACACTTGAAGTATGCTCTACTTTTCATGTAAACCAAAGTTTACACAGCCAGCAGAGCATATCAAACTCTTTCCTTTCTATCACAGACAAGACATGACTACACATTGCAGTTAACACATTTAATGCAGGACGCATTAAAAAGGCTAAACAGAAACAATTATGCTGTGAGGAAAATATAAATAATGTCTATTCAACGACTAGTGTTATTCTAATTATTTTGGCAAGTATCAGAGACAACAGCAGACATGTTTCCGTGTTGTTATGAACTCATCAATGAAGAATAGAGTTCACGGTACTTAGTGAAGTAGCCTCAAGAGAATTACTTAATAACTGTACCAAATTGCTCAATGGTTGGTTGGTTTGTTGGGGCAAAAAAAAAAAATTGGTAACTTATTCTTAAAGTTTGCCAAAACTGTCTTTAAACTTGCCTTCACCCATACCAACATAACTTTTATTGTAGATTTCCATTTGTACCTACTTGAGATGTTGCCCTCCCTTCATTGATAATAAACGTATCTCTCAGTCAAAGACCACCTCTTTAGTCTTGCAGTAAAGATGTATCTACCTGGGTATTGGGGTTTCAGAATTTGCTCTTTACTTCATTCTCATATTTGTCAAAGTACAGGATGATTTTTACATTCATGTTTATATTAGAGCAAATTAGGATTGGTCACTTCATTGATTGGTTGATTAATTAAGAACCAAACTGATGAAGCTCTAGCATTGTAAAAAGCAGTGCCCACAGAGGAAGTGACTTTGAACTTTCAGACTGATAGCTGTCATCTTGTAAAAGTGCAAGAAATATGTTCAAAAAAACTATTGAAAACTTTTTTTAATGTTAAATTGTTTTTATTATAAATTCACATTAAACCAAGCATTAATATATATACGCATATAGATAAATATATACATATATATATAGGAACAAGGGTATCAACTATCTGCATAGATCTAGACTGATGTGTACACACACACTTGTACATAAATACATATATGTACTTATACATACACACATCAGGACTATTTTATTAAAGCTGAGAAATCTTCACAAACTGTTACTCAGAGTTTCATACTTGTAACGTCTGTGTGTGTGTGTGTGTGTGTGTGTGTGTGTGTGTGTGTGTGTGTGTACACTCACAGACACATGATAGATTGTTGATGTTTTTGGATGATCCATAAAGGTGGAATAGACTATTAATCTCATCTTTTTGTTTTATTCTCTTTTGTATGAAAAAAGAAAATAGAAAAGAAGATGCAGTCAGGAGAATAGGTTAATGGTGGAATCAGTGTGGGGGGGGGGATAAGTCATGGCAGATATATCGACAGCGGAAGAAGGCCTGACCATTTTGAATGATGGGTTTGGATGTCATGTGTGTAGATATACAGAGTTGATTTGGCTGGTCTTAGCACCAATCTTGGTTTCTTTGGTCAGCTGAATGGGGGTCAACTGACAGACAGACAGACAGACAGATGAGAAGGGAGATAGCGGAATATATAGCGAGGCTGGTAGATAGACGTAGAGACTGATTGATTGAGGCACGGTTCATGAGTTGACAAAGGATTCAAACTCAAATATGTAAAGTAAACAGTTGTATGTAAAAGATATCGCACGCATATACACACACACATATGTATACGTATGTATGTATATATATATATATATATATATATATACATACATAGAGAGAGAGAGACAAACAGAGGGAGAGAGAGAGAGAGAGAAGTATATATATATATATATATGTATATATATACACACACACAAATGTATTTATACGTATACACACACATATGTATGTATATATAAAAAGAAACACAACTGAAAAGGAAGAGGTAGATGAGTAGGGAAGCTGTTTCAAAAGCACGTTGGTTGCATTTCGATGTGGATTGATTAATAAATTCCATTGAGTCGTTTGTATTTTCTTTCTCAAACCATTCTTATGGTTTGAGAATAAACAACTGCACTTACTTCGATCCGTTGACTCATCCCACTACACTTTACATACATACAGAATCGACTCACAAAGCCTAAGTCAGCCTGACTCTCTAGCAGAAGACACTTGTTCAAGGTGCCGTATGGTAGGACTGAACCCAAAAACAATATGATTGAAAAACAATCTTCTTAACCACACTGTCATGCACGCGCATGCGTGAGTGTGTGTGTATATACAAATAAACATACATACATACATATAAATAGATACATCTTGTCTGCATGGTCTCTTCCTATTGCTGACCTTCCCTCCACACCCAAACTCTTCCCTGCTCTGCCACTCCACCCCCTCCGCCAATGCCCCAAAACGTATTTGTGAATGGATGTCGATAGAAAGGGACTAAAAAAATTCTTTATATCTGGAAGTGAATGAGAAACAACACAGCTTGACACCGTGTCATATCCGTGTGGTGGGTGGGAGCGGGGGGTTGTCAGAATGATGACTTGTATTATATGGAGACGGGAATGGAGACGGAGCAGGGATGTGCCATGCCAGAACTTGGAACAGTTTGACAATAGAGAAAATATCCAATTTATATAAAAGCTAAGAAAGAGCGAAGCAGCTCGGCTGGCAACCTTTTCTACATTCATACTATATACGTACATGGAGGGATGTACGTCTGTACATATGTATGTATATGTGTGTTATATATATATATATATAAATATATATATATATATATATATCATCATCATCATCATCATCGTTTAACGTCCGCTTTCCATGCTAGCATGGGTTGGACGATTTGACTGAGGACTGGTGAAACCGGATGGCAACACCAGGCTCCAGTCTGATTTGGCAGAGTTTCTACAGCTGGATGCCCTTCCTAACGCCAACCACTCAGAGAGTGTAGTGGGTGCTTTTACGTGTCACCCGCACGAAAATATATATATATATATATACACACACATATATATATACATTCATACGCATTTGTATATATAGAAATTCTTCAAGTGGAGTTAATGAAAGTGCATGTCAACAGAATCCTTTTCTGTCTACATACTCACACACACACACACACAACCACACGCACACAACCACACACACACACAACCACTCCCACTCACGCACATAAACCTACACATATAATTATATATATAAATACAGATATATAGATATATATATAGACATATATACACATTTACATATTTACAATACGCATACACAACCACTTACATACACAGACATACACATATGAATGTTGATGGATATGTACCGACTTGCCATATGAAGTTAACGGAAGTGAATATCGTTAGAATCTGTTTATATTTACACACACACACACATGTATATATATTTATATGAACGTGTGTGTGTGTGTGTGTATGTAGAGACAAGTCATGTGCAGTTTCTGCGAGTGTATACACCAACAGAAAGCTTTTCATAATTGATATCTGATTCTATAAAAATTGATATTTTTGTTTTACAAAACTTGAAAGACTAAGTAGGTTTGTGGGTCTGTGTGAGTTATAGGCCCTCTTTCGGGGGTGTGGGGGTCTGTGACATAAATGAAGGAAGGTGACAACAAACAGGAATCCCTAGTGACTGGCTGACAGCAGTGACCAGAAGGTGGCAGCAAGATTTTGTCGCTTTCCTTTCATCTTTGGAATATAATCACAAGAAGTTCTTAAGAAAGAAATCTAATTAAGAGAAGGCTTTTGGATGAGTTTCTTCAATATTTGGCAGCTATTTCAAAGGCAAGTTGGTTTGTTGTTGGTGAGATATGAAAGTGGGGGCCATTTTGGCTCCAATCTGTCTTTGTAATTCTCATTAACATTGAGAATTAATTGAATAACAAGGAGAGAAAACGGCTCAGACTATAAACAACATAGGAGAGAAAGAGATAAAATATAGGAGTAGAAAGAATGAGGTATATACTCTATAATAATGATGATGATGATGATGGTGATGGTGATGGTGGTGGTGATGATGATGATTTCAAATTTTGACACAAGGCCAGCAAATTCGTCAATGTGGTGCCACAGCATGGCCACATGATAGCTGAATCAAGGAAAAGAATTAAAGAATATATATCATTTTAGTGTCCCCTTTTCCATAGTAGCCTAGATTGGAGGAAATTTATTGAGGCATATTTTCTATGGCTGGGTGCGCTACCTGTTGCCAACATTCACCTGTCTTCAAGCAAGGTAATATTTCTCCATGGCCAGACATGTTGTTGAGAATATTGGAAATGATTGACATCGCATGTATGACACATAACTAATTGTTAAGTGTGGATCATTATTAGAAAATAGGGGAGACATACGATAAATGACATTGCCCAGGTAAAAAAAGGGGAACTTGGATGATAAGTAAGATAGCGTAGAAAAAAAATAGCAACAGTTATTATAAATGAACAGAGAGAAAGAGGGGGTGGAGGGAGAGGACTGGTGGTGGAATCAGGAATTTTAATGTTCCAAACAAACTGCTAAAATCTTAAATGAAAATATGAAAAAATGCTGATAAAAAGATTAATATCAGAAGACAGTCATGTTTTCACTGATTAAAAGAGTTTGACTTTTTTAGACAATGATTGAAGAAAGGAACTGTCCAGTTCAAATGTAAGTTTGTTGGTAGTAAATATTGGTGAAGCAGGTTCCAGCTGCAGTGGCTGAAAATGAAATCCTGTTCTCCATTTCATGCTGCTGTCATCTCAGCCTGTATTTTCAAAGGAAAAGTCAAACTAGTGAATAGTGTTTTTTGCCAGGTTTTCTGCTCAGTTTTTTTACTATAGAATGATGGTAAGGAAAAAAGACACTAAAGAAATTCTTCAGAGAGTCCTTCTATCTTTTCTTTGATGTTCCTCAATGATTGAAAATTAGAAATTAGAAATACCCTACCATCTAGACATATTGCAAAAGTCAGCATTACTTGGAACTGCACGCATATTGTGTGAAGTGCTGTCTGTCTGAGGTCTTTGTTGTGACTTGACAGAGAGTAACAAACCCCTGGAAGGCATAATATCTTCAATCTACATCATCACAACATTGAATACTGTGTGACATCTTTTATAATAATGCTTTCTGCTATAGGCACAAGGCCTGAAATTCTGACGGATTGGGGTTAATCAATATGAACTGTGCCAATGCTCAACTGGCACATAATTTATTGAAGCTGAAAGGATGAAAGTCGACCTCAGTGAAAATTGAGCTCAGAATGTAAGTTGGAAGAAATGTCGTTAAGTATTTAATCCAACACGTTTGGGATGATTCCATCAGTTCACCACCTCCTAGCTTCCATTGCAGGGCATCCTACTTACCATACAACCCACTGCCCTTCTGTCAGCTTGGAAATGTGAGCATACTGAGACACAATTGAATATTTCAAGCCATAAAGTTTGGCACTCTACCAACCTTGCCATTCTGCTCCATTAGTCTCAGGAAATCGAAACTCAGAAAATTTCAAGAATCTATAAAAGGATTTTCCAAAGAAACTGAAATATTTCTGACAAAGTTTCACACTTAAAGTAACATGAAGCATTAAGGTCCTTCTGGTATTCCATACAATCAAACTTCATTCCCTAACGTCTGTAGACCCCTCCCCACACACACACACACTCACTGCAACTTTTCTCAAAGACAGATCAAAGATAAGAAAACCAATTGTTTCCAACGAAATTTTCTGAAAATCATTTCGTTTGTTCATTTATTTCTTAATCTACAGGAAATGAATAAGTTTATCATGGCAAATATTGAATATTAGCTAATGGAGGGAGGCATTTATACGTATACACACAGATATATAAATATATATGTGCACATACATGTATACATATATACACATATATACATAGATATATATATATATACATATATACACACATATATATCCATATATGTGTGTGTGTAGCTATATATATGTGAATATATATAAGTTCTTTCTGGCCCATGCAAACATGAGAAAATGGACATTAAATGATGGTGGTGGTGATGATGATGATGGTGACAAAGTCTTTGCTTTTTCTGGATTTTCACAGCCGGATGCCCTTCCTAACATCAAAATAATAATAATAGGGATTATTATGAAGCAGCATAGCATTACCTTTAATTCTTTTTATATATAAATACAGCTTCAAATAGACTTACACAGGTTTCTATTGCTTTGATTAGTAACTGTTGTGATGATGATGATGAGAAAGAGGAGGAGTATACATGTATCCTCTCATGCACACATGTGCACAAATGTGTGTGTGTGTGTGTGTTGCAGGTGATGCCCGAACATGACCACAGTCTAATGAGTGAAACAAGTAAAGAAAGATATCCACCCCTACATAAAACACATTTACACATGTCTACGCAAACCTAGGAATGCATTTGTGTGTGTGTGTGATTGGATTATGGTTTGGGTTTGTTGATGCTGAAGCAAAGAGGAAGAAAAAGGGAGGGGGAAACGGTAGAAATATAGGAAAATATGAAGAGAAAAGGGGGATGAAAGAGAGGAGGAGGAGGAGGAAGGGAGAAAGGAGGGTGATAGAAATATATAAAAAAATATATAAAAATACAGAGAGAAAAAGAAAGAGAGAGAGAGAAATAGTGAGAGAGAGAAATAGTGAGAGAGTGAAGGAGAGAGAAGGAGAGAGAAGGAGAAAGCAAGTGAGAGTGAGAAGTTTGAATGAGTTTCGAAATTCTGTGATTTATGAGTAAAGTTTGATTATTTCTGATTAATCCTTGTTGCTATTGAAACCAGAAATGGAATCTGGAAGCAATTAACATTTGATAATTAAAAAATTAACTCTAAATTGAAAGCCCCCTCCCCTCAAACACGAAACGATTTGTTATTTGTCTATCTTTGTAACTGTGGTTGCCATTCTCACTGGCAGAAATATTGTCCACTTTTTCCAGCAGCCTAAATCCAAGATGTCTAACTACCCTATAAGTGTGAAATGTGGAGCAGACATGGAGGCACAGAGTGTTGCTATCGTTCCCAACTATCTTACTGAGACATTGTCCACTCACAAAGATGGTGGACGAGTCTGGAATCAGGGACAGCATGGAGACTATGAAGAGATTCATAATATGGCAGGTAATTAGCAAGAATCCTTTCTATTTCTTGTGTAGACTAATTAGATTCATACAACAACAGGTTGGGAAACACACACACAGAACATCATAGAGTTGTTTTAGCCATTATATATATATATACATCTATACACACACACACAATGGGCTTCTTACAGTTTCCCCTCTACCAAATCCTCTCCGAAGGCTTTTAGTCAGCCTGGGGCTATAGTATAAGACACTTGCCCAAGGTGCCACACAGTGGAACTGAACCCTTAAGCATGTAGATGGGAAGGAAACTTCCTACCATCCGGCCATGCCTGCCCCTTTATATAACACATAAATAAGCGACATGAGAATGAGTCAGAGTTGGCTGTTTTTCACCAAAGAAGCTCAACAAGTGTTCTTCTGTCTTTGTCCATCATGAATTCTTTTGGGCTGCAATATAGGTCTATGGAGGGGAAGAATAGATGGACGGAATCAACTCTAGGTACATGGTCAAAAGAGAATATGTGTGAGATGTCTCATTGCAGCTTGTCTTCTGCTTATAGACTGTTCTGTTGTGAGCCAGGAATCTCTCTTCAGGCTGGGTAAAACGACAGGACCCTTCTGTGATCAGCACTCACATATGGCATGGGATATGAAACAGCTTGAAATGGGTAAATGTACCCCAAAGCAAGCACTTTCATAGGAAACTAGGTGCACATCTAAATATCTTACACACACAGACAGACACATATATATACACTCACACACAGACACACACACCCATTTCTTTTTGTATTACAATTGGTGAGCAACAGCAGCATTGTTGGTCACAGGTCTCTAGGGGACCAAGCATTAAGTATATTTATGTTGTACTCCACGTAGAGACAGTGACCTGAGACAGTCTCCTCAGTTATTTTGTGTTGTGGCTTGGGAGGTATTTGATGTTGCATTGTGGGATGTACTTTGTAGAATCTTTCAACTTCAGTTCACAATTGCTGTCTGTCAAGTTCAGCCAATTGAAAATGCTGTCTCTGAGACGAATTGATTTCATTGGATATTGTTGTTTATTTTCTTTAATGATGGGTAACTGTGTCAATGATGCTGATGATGAACAGGTGGCGGGTTAGCAGGTCGTTTTTGCCATGGGTTATAAAAGCTAGGTGTGTGAAGCAGAAAGGGATCTCTGGAAAGGAGTCACAGGGGTTATCATGGAAAGGAGTCAAGGGGAAAGGAGTCTGGAAAGGAGTCACAGGGGTTATCATGGAAAGGAGTCACGGGGAAAGGAGTCTGGAAAGGAGTCACAGGGGTTATTGTGGAGAGGCAAATTGGTGTGATTGTTCAGGATGTAATGAGAGTCTAGTTGTATTTCTTTTGTCTGTAGAGTTTTGGGGACAAAACCCACACCATTGTGTGCATTGAACCCTGGCTCGGATGATATCATTTGTGAGTATGTTGTGGTGTAGCTGAGGTGTGCGTAGCCTCTTGTGACAGCTCTTAAGGTTAGTATGTATACAAACACACACACACACACACACACACGCATATTTATTGTATATTCTGTCGCTGATTCATAATAGTTATTATTAATTCAATTGTTGTTGTTGCTGTCATTGTTTATGTCATTGTATATTTTCCTCTTGTTTCTGTTGTTATTATTGTTGTTGTTGTTGCTACTGGTTTTATTGTTGTCAATTTCTTAACAGTTCTGGAAATAAAAGTAAATATAATTTAACTGTGATTTGCGGTTTGGCACACATGTCAGATGTGGTGGGGGTGGAGGGCAGGGGCATAGCATAGTGTGCTGTTGTATATAGAGG
>NC_068994.1:1158089-1159823 GCF_001194135.2 Octopus bimaculoides | reverse complement strand
CAATAACCGTAAAATATTTCAGCAAGTTTATTTACCATTTCACACTGCCACAGGAAAAACTTGGAGCAGATCCATCATTTCTTCTTGTCGTGAAATTATTCAGAGTAATGGTGAGGAGGAGGAGGAGGAGGGTTATGATGGCAGTGGTGGCAGCACTGATGGCGGTGGTGGTGGTGCTAGTGATGGTGGTGGTGGTGGTGGTGGTGGTGGTGAAGAGTATGGCAGTGAATCTAGTGGAACAGTAATAAAACTGATAGTTCCTAGAAGTTTCCTCATGAAATTCAATATAACAATAAGCTGAGCTTGGAGGGAGCCAAGTTATCGATTGTAAAAGCGGTGTTTCATTCAATACTGGTTCCCCTGGGGTGACATAACAACACACTGCCACGTTCTGCCGAAGTTGTTGATGGCATCTGCTGCAGTTGTTAGTGAGGAGACACAATGGTGCGATGTGTCACAGAATGGTGATTACATTTTATTCAACATGTCATATAGTTGAGACATATCGCACGACAATGACATACTGTTACTTCTGTGAATATATCTTATGTGCTCACTTGGTTTATAGTCATATTTTATACGATATATCACATGATATGATGTAGTTTGATAATTGTGAATAAGCAATACATGATATGTCATGTAGTTAAGAAATGTCTTACAATATTATTCTTGTAACTTTGGTTATATCTTCTTATAAGCAAATTTCTTGTATGATGTTTCACATCCTATGACGTAGTTTTATAATTGTTAATATATGACACATAATGTGTCATATAGTTGAGGTATGTCTTATAATAGTGGTGTAGTCTTAAAACTGTGACTTTAGCTGATCTGTTGAATTGTTGTGTAGTCATATATTTCATGTAGCAAGCAGTTATGGCTGCGTGGCTAAGAAGTTTACTTCCAAACCAGGTTGCTCCAGGTTCAATCCCAGAGGGTCTAACTTCACCTCAAGGTGTTGTACCTCAGCAATGCATTATGCACCCATGGCTGTATGTGTGTGTGTGTGTGTGTGTGTACATACATGCACACACATGTACATATATACACACACACACATACATTTAGATATACAGATATATTATGTGTACTATATACACGTGTGTATATATATGTTATCTGTGACCACACAAACTCATGTATGTACAAATTCATAAATTCACGTGTGTGTGTATGTGCCAGCTTAGGAATATTTGTCTGTTAGCATGGAAATGGTATAAGTGTCTGAGAGAGAGAAAAGTGGGGGGGGGGGTTAGTAGATGAGAGTAATTGATATCCTCATCAACATGTCATTGATGAGTTGTGAGAGAGAGAGAGAGAGAGAGAAAGAGAGAAAGAGGATGTGATGTGAAGTGTGGCAGGGATGGCAACATAGGAGACGTCTAACAGAGCAAACAACTGCAGCTCCTTTCAGAGAACAACTGAGGCAGCTAAATGTACAAACTGGCCGAGTGATGCTGGTAGCCAGGTAGCTAAGTGGCAACCCAAGTGGCTATGCCTATATATATATATTATATACGTATATACATATATATATATATACACACACACACACACACACACACACACACACACACACACACACACACATATATATATATATATATATATATACACATCTATATATATACATATACACACATACACACACACATATATATACACACACGCATATATACATACAAACATGCATTTATATATATATATATATATATATATATATATATATAT
>NC_068994.1:1155651-1158079 GCF_001194135.2 Octopus bimaculoides | reverse complement strand
TATATATATATATATATATATATATGTATACATATATATCTATATATATACATATACCTATATATACACATATACATATGCACATGTATGTGTGTGTGTGTGAGTGAGTGTATCTGTGTGTCTGTGTGTACATGGACAGTCAAAGAGATAACTACTTTTTTAGACAGATATGAACACGCACACATGCACACACACACACACACATGTATATATACAGAGACACACACACATGTATGTATGTCATTGTTCAGTTTTATTTCAAAATTTCTTGCCAAAAGAAAATGAACCTTTTTCTAACCTAGATCCAAAGTTCCTTCATTGGAATTTCAACCTCAACAACAGGGTAACTTTGTTTGTGTGTATGCATGTATGTATGTATGTATGTATGTATGTATGTATGCATGTATGTATGTATATGTGCAGATTTGTATGTTTTATGTATTCTCATGCATATCACTGCATATCTAGACATGCTCATATATGTTTAAATGATAAACTTCTGGAAAGTTTTACAGATTTTTACAGTTCCAGTGATGGATTGGATCTGTAGTCTTCTTTCTCATTTTGAGAATTCTAATTTCTCAAGATTGGTATTTAGGCAGCATCTTACATATCTCAAGATCCTAATAATTACAGGTATAAACCCAAACTTGTAATCAGGATAGAATAACTGCAGATTTCTCAATAGTTCAGCATAGATAGTTTCTTTTTCACTGATCTTCAGTTTTATGTTAACATCCACTGGGCAGCTGATTTCCGCAACTGTGCAGTTTCTCTTCTCAATCCCAAATCATTATATCAGGTCTGTTGGACTTACATTTAATTGCAGTCTTCATTGGGACATTCCACCAGTATTCCTTTTTATTATGAGAGGCTATGGCTTCTACCATATTGTGGGTTCTTATGTCTTTGTCCTCGGGAAAGGTTAGCGAGTCTATGTGTGTTTCCATTGTTAGGCTGGTGATTAGGTGTGAGCTGCGGGTAAATGAGGAATGAACGCTCACTAAATACAACTGCAATGATTTTTATTTTGCTGGAGATGTTATAGCATTCTGGCATTTACCATTTTAACAAAAACAGAGTAAGTGAATATATCGTTGGGAAGTACCTACATTGAGAGAGGCATCTTGACTGGGATGTTTTTTAATTAGAAAGACATTTGAGAAATGGTTACTCACATGGACGTGCATAGAGTTTATAAAGATGATATTTGGACACAGAAATATTTCCATGCACAGGCACAATAAAAAAAAGTCAAGGAAACATTAGCTGTGGGTATGGTAGAAGAGACTTGCTTAAGATGATATGCAGTGGGGAACTAAACCTGGGAATCCAAGATTGTAAAAAGTCTTCTTGGACCACTTGGCCATGACACATGGAGATACATATAAACACACAGGTACATACATAAATTACCCAGCCATACACAGAATGTAGCTATGGTGATATACAGAGAGAGAGAGAGAGAGAGAGAGAGAAATGTAGAGAGACACTTACCCACAATGATATGCACATACATAATACACACATGTAGAGACACATATGAACAAATATATATATGTATATATATATATATATATACACACAGGTACACACACACAAACACGTTAAGATTCATGCACACTCAAAGAGACATTTACACATACAGACACACACACTCAGGTACATATGTAGATACATACACAGATATATCCATACACACGTATAAAGATATACAGGCATACAAATGGAAACACAAAGAGCAAACCAAACACACACACACACACACACTATACACACAAAGCTAAACATTTCATTATGGTTATACACACACACACACATCTACACACATTTGTGCACACATTCAAAGACACACACACAAATACACACACACCCATACAAAGCTAGAGATTTCATTTTGGTTAAACACACAAATCTTTTCTCCCCCCCCCCACACCCAAGGTCAGCTGTAGAAGAGATGAGAGAGAGAGAGAGAGAGAGATGTGTGTGTGTTGATGTGGTTTGTTAGTTTAACTATTCTGTAGGGATTCCCTTATTCTGTCATAGAATTTCCTTGATCAAACAACAACCACATTCCATTCTCTTGATAATTTATATCAGACATTGTCATATAACCAACAACAACAACAACACAAACAACATCGCCACAGTTTACACTTTTCTTCTCTTTTTTTTATAAATCTTCTCTTTCATTTCATTCTTCTTCTTCTTCTTCTTCTTCTTCTTCTTCTCCTTCTCCTCCTTCTTCTTCTTCTTCTTCTTCCTCCTCTTCCTCTTCTCCTGTAGAAGTGGTAGTGGTAGTAGTAGTAGTAGCATCATTCTGTTTTCTGCTGTTTATTTCTTCTTTGATGGTGATAATAATGGTGGTGGCAGTGGTCGTTGTGGTGGTCGTCATGGTGGCGGCGGTGGTGGTGGAGGTGGTGGTGGA
>NC_068994.1:1147772-1155525 GCF_001194135.2 Octopus bimaculoides | reverse complement strand
GTGGTGGTGGAGGTGGTGGTGGAGGTGGTGGTGGAGGTGTATGTTTGTCCAATGGTTTAAATTATTTCATTTGGTTGAACAAACTGTTTGTATTTGAAATTAGATTTAAGACTGTTGTTGCTGATGTTGTTGTCGATGATGTTTAGCTGTTGTTGTTGTTGTTGTTGTTGACGTTCAGCTGTTGTTGTTATTGACAGCATTTCACTAATGAAGTGTATGCAATTAAAATCCTTTTCTGTGCCATGGACGTAGGGTACGTCTTATGCATCGATAGTGTGGGTGTGTGTGTGTGTGTGTGTGTGTCCACGTGTGTGTCCATGTGTGTGTGCATGTGCACACTAGTACAGAGCTTCATGTATATACCTAAATATACATTTACACACCTGAACGCTTATATAAACACAATCCCTCACACATGTATACATGTTCTCAGGATCCCTACAGATTCTACAGAATACATACACACACACATGCATATACACATTGACACATATATACACACATTATCATCATCATCATCATCATCATTTTTATATCCATTTTTCCATGCTTCCATGGATCAGACAGAATTTGTTGAGGCAGGTTTTCTACAGCTGGATGCTCTTCCTGTCACCAACCTGCACCAGTTTCTGTACCTCATTACCCCTCTCTCATTGTCACAATACTTCATCGCTCACTGATTCTTCAAGTGATCTCTCTTCAGGAGATGAACTACCCTGTGTTCGATTCCTACTGGACCCACATGTACTGTCCTTGCTTAAGAGATTTTGTTCTATATAATATTTCATCTTAAATCCTTGTCGTTAATTACTTAGTGTTGCTATCTGCATGAAAAAAAGAAAAAATACAGCTAAGTTTGTGTTAACACATTTCATGTGAACAACATTAAAAATCTAATTTCAAATTATTTTGTGGAAATGAAAACATTGGATTAAACAGTAAAACATCTTTCCTCATTTATCACGAGGCTGTGGTCTCAGACAACTACAGTGAAAAACAGATCAGTGATAGGTGAATCGTCTCCATCTTTGATCCTCTCTACTTTTTCCTGTAGAGATTACACTCTTCTGCATCATATATCAGGACCTGGTGCTTTCATATTTCATGGTCATTTGTCTTATCTTGATGGATACAAGTGTGTAAAGCCATATAAAAAAAGGAAAAGCACACTGCCTCACAGCATGGTCCTGTAAACACAAGTAACAGTCAGTGTCTCTCTGCCAGCTGCGATACTCAGAACAGCCTCTCCTACAGATCTAAGAAGTTTATTAAATCTTTCTTTATTCATAGATGGTTTTCTCCAAACATTTGACCTTCAAAACTACTCAACTGAACACTAATCCAATGAGCATTACTCAGACACCCACCCATGGCCATCCTAGCAGAAAGATCCATGATGGCTATGGGCTGAGCCAAGCTTCCAACACAGACGAAATTATAAATTTAACAATCACACGTTACATGTTGACTGTTTAAACTTTAGAATTATTAACCTTCAAAACAAACCATGAAAATAAGAAAGGCTTTTGTGGTCTTCTTCCTTCACAGTCCTGAAGACCACAATCAAACTAAAACAAACAACAAACCAAAGCACACAAGCTAACTTGCTGTGTCTTGGCATTGTCTGTCTTCTTTGACTGTGTTTTATATGAGAACACACCAAATCAATGAGAGATTTCTATGAGACACAGCTGTAAGTGCCATCATCACATTGTTGGGCTTTCAGATGGCTTTAATTCAATTTCCTGATTTTTATTCAACCATTCAGAAAAGTGAAGCTGATGCTAATTACTTATCACAGACAACCTAGCTGTAGTGGTGGTCGAGTGACAGCGGCAAGAATGGAGAGAGAGGAGAGGGAAGGAGGAGGAGGAGGAAGAGGAGGTTCAGTGCAGGAAAGCAGAGGAGCTGTTTCCCCCCTTAAGTGGATCAGCTGGCTTTCTACAGAAAATGACTAAAACATCTTAGTTTATTGAGTGTTTCCAGTTTATCATTGTCATCAATGAACCTGCTAGAAAGAGCAGCCATAACACACTGTCTTAAAAGTGGACAGACACATTAGATAATGTCAAACCAAGATGTATTATGGCTAAAATAATTGACAGGATGGTCATGGCTAGAACACTTTCCATCAATGGTTTGCAGTTTGAAAATTGATCCTGGGACGAAAACAACTTATCAGGAATTTGAATTTGATGGTAGCCATTAACACCACCACCACCACCACCACCAAGGTGACATGCAGTGGGACTGAACTCGGAACTATATGGTTGGGAAGCAAGTTTCTTACCACACAGCCACACCTGCGTCTATAATATATATTTCTTCTTTCACATGTTGAGATCAGTAGACTGTGGCCATGCTAGAGCATCCCCTTGAAGAATTTTAGTTGAATAAATCAACCCCAGTTTTATCTTCAAATCTGGTTCTTATTCCATCAGTCTCATTTGTTGTACTGCAAAGTTACAAGGACAAAAATACACGAACCCCAGTCAATAAGTTGTGGTGGGTAGCAAATACACACATACACTCGAGCGCGCGCGCACACACACATGTATGTATAAATAGACAGGTATGCATAAGGGAGAGAATTTGTTGCGTAAATGCTAGCGTGTCACATCCTGTGCAGAAAGACAGATACGTCTGTACACATGAATAAATGGCCTTGCATTACACAAACACACAAATTTTCTTTTACTCTTATGATAATATTCCTTTGGAAACACTATTAAAGATTCCATAGATGAACCCTTATCAAATAGACGCTCCTAATGTGACCATTTCGTCAGTTTTTGTTTACGTTTTGGGGTATTAACCAAAAAAAATTCAACAACAAATATACTGATATTTCAATAAATTAATCAAATTAATTCTTCCTACCAAGAATATTCTAACCTCATAAGAAATACTCTGAGCAACTGCACGAACAGACCCAATAAAGCATATTTAGAATTAGAATATCAACCAGCCCCTCTAACAGAATAAACACCAATACTAGAAATACGTAAAAATATATCGTCCTTATACCACGCACGATTTGAGGGAGATTTTGCTGTCATTTCTAGCCGATGGATATCCACCTATGTGGTCAGTGGTGTTGCCAAAGTAGCGTAACTGTGACATCTCCCAAAGACTCTCACGATAAATTATTTCAGGCCGTTCGAGCATTTTAGAGTGTTAAGAGACCATGAGTTGCCTCCCTTACACCATTGACCAGAAACAACTGATTCGTCGGTTTGATAATAATAGGTAGATTACACCTCTCACCTGCAGAGTTTTAAAATAGAAACATTAACAAATTGTTTCTATTTCATTTCTACACCAAACAATTAAAGTGAAGTTAAATGAGAATTTCAGGAGGCGAAATATTACCACGAATGTGACAAAGAGATCAGTTACTTTGACTACGGTGGCCTAGGAGTCCAGAGAACGGTGTCTGTGACGTACGAACGCTTATACACATACATACACACACAAACATGTTTTTGTGTTAGTATGTATGCATGCATATATTGTGCGTGTGTGTTTGTGCCTGTATGTCTGTGCGTGTGTGCATGTGTGTGTATGTATAGTCAATTTGAATTTCATTATGTCACAATCCTAAGAAACAAATCCCCTTCATCCCAGTTTAAAGAATCCTTAAATTTAATTGCCATTTAAATTTATCCAGATATGATACCATCCCCAAAATAATTAAACTATTGTATAACTAATTAGGAAGACATTAAACAATTAATGTTATGTTCCCTTGTACAGGCGTGGCTTCTGTTTGGTAGAGAAGTTCTCATCACAATTACATAGTTCCTCTATGTGGCACCAGAGTGTTGCAAAGTAGTAAGGAAAGCAAAACCATGTAAATTTTTAGCACAAATGCCAGAAAAATTCTGAAACTCTGTGCTGTAAAAGATGCCATATTTTTTGATATGGGTTGGTATAAGCAAGGGACGCAACTCCAAATATGATTCTGTCTTCTAAAGGTTTCTCACTTCAGTGTGCTTTCTGGTAGATTGGGGCCAGCGGTGTTACAGACTCGTCCACCTTAATGAGTAAGAGATGCTCAAACGATCTTGTGAGGATTTTTAAACCACAACTCATGGCTTAGAGACACCTGAGAGACACCAGTTACATTTTGACATAAAGGGACACAACACTGGGCACTGGTTTACATCAATTTATACACACAAGCAAATAATTAATTCTCTCTCTCACACACACATTTACACATACATAAAAATATATTTGCATGTGTGTGTGTGTGTGTGTGTGTGTGTGTGTGTGTGTGTGTGTGTTGTAAAAGTGTTGTTAGCTGGCTTCTCTGCCCCGTAGTTTTGTATATGTATAAAGGGTCGTTTTGCATTGCTATAGTAACCAATTGGCTGCATGCAATTTGGATCTGTTATTATAATATGTAATGTGTATTTCTTAATTAAAAAACAAACTTCATCCTCAAAATCCCAAGGATTCTTTCTGCAGCTTCAATGGGAATTTGGATGTCTTGGGTGTGATATAGTTGTATTTTGACTGGTTTAACGAGGTGATGTTTAAACCAACAACAGAGTTTCAATGTTGTCACTTGATCCACTGGACACAGCCAAGTGCTACTGCTGGAAAAGGAAGACACATAGCATGATGTAATCCTAGATACACTCAGCCTGCTGAACAGATGGGATACTTATGACTGGGATATCATTGACCAAAGCCCCATTAGCTTAGGGTCATTTGATGAACCCCTCACCCTGAACATCACTAAATCTTAGAGAGGACAACTGTTCCTTTTGTGGTCCATTTTTTTTTTGCAATGAGACATCCTATTTTATCAAGATGCCCCACTCTAGCTCTGACAAAATGTATTTGGAGACACGATAATAAAATAAATCTTCTCCACATATACCTCACTCTCCAACTTTAGTTTCTTCAACAAAATACTCTCGGGCACTCCTTTAATCTCTTTCTTGCTTGACAAGATGATTCAGTGATAGTTCTGTGGCTCTTTGACACCCAAACAGGTCACCAGTTAGCACATGAGCCACATGCGATCTTACATGTTGTATTTTCAACATAGCAATACCAAATGGCTATAACGATGGGCAGAAGCTGGCTGAGAAACTAACAAAATGACAACGGACTGGTGACTAAACTAATAATGATTATGGTGATTGAAGGAACATCTATCAATCAGTTTATAATTAATACAAGTGGACTAAGATGAATCACTTCTGAAGAGACTTTGATAAGTTATGAGAGACGTTGAATCCTTCCAGAACATCATTCAAATAATGCTAGAATTGGTAAATATTGTTGCTGCATCTTCACACCATCATTTCTGAACATTCTGTGTTTTTATGTGTCTTCAAAATGAATCTAATTCTTTTCTTAAGAAATTGCTTTTCTTCTGTATTGTCTCCAAGACCCATCATAACAATCATTCTCTGTTTCTTTGCAGCACTCTATGATTTCAAACGCCCCACACCAGGTTCCAGTGATAAGAAGCAACATCAAGACTCATATATGAAACCCTTCTTGTGATAATGACACATTTCATGTACTTTGTGGAGTACAACGGTGACTGACCAGTGGAGTACACTAAGACTGGTCAGTGGAGTACACTAGCACTGGTTAGTGGAGTACACCAGGACTAATGGTCAGTGAGATTCACAGACTGCAATCAATCAATCAAACCTGTGCTTACACACACCGATGTTTTGTACATATACTTACATCTATACACTGTAATACATACACACACACACACACACACACACACATCAAAACTTACAAACATACTTTTTTTAAAATCGATTATATGTATTAAGAAACATATTTCTTTGTATATAAATGTACAGACAAAATTGTGAGCATTTATGTGTCTGATTGATACTGCACACACACACACACACACACACATATATATATATATATATATATATATATATTCCAACATACATATATACTTGCACAAAAATACATAGATACATACATATTCAGCTCTTGTTCATGCAGAAATCATTTCTCAACAAAATAAAAGTATACAATATGTACACACACACACACACACACACATACATTCATACACACATACATATACACACACATATATGCATATGCACATATATACTTGCATACATACATACATATACATACATACATATATATATATATATATATATATATATATATATATATATATATATATATATATATATATATATGTACATATGTATGTATCCATACATATACACAATATTGAAATATAATCATTCACTTCTTGTTTATAAATGGCTATAAAGTGGCTGCCTATCAATGCATACATACGTATACATGTATATATTCATACATACATATATATATATATATATGTATTTTTATATTTATGTTATATATATATATATATATATATATATACACATATATATAATGACATATGTACATATGTGCGTATATATGTGTATGCATATATTTGTAACCTATGTGTATATATATACTTGTAACCTATGTGTATGTATATATATATATATATATATATATACATGCACATGCACACGCACACACACACACACACACATACATAAAAGACATGTTGGATAACCTACATTTATTCTGCTACCAATATTTGTTGTTCCTTACCTGGATAGCAGCCAGTGATTTTCATTGTGTATCCATCAAAAATTTAAAGTGGGTAGATATATTTGTGCAATCATATTTTACGTGTAGAATCAATGAAACAACAAGCTACATTGTCAGCCCATTAAACACTTCTAAATATTATTATTGGGTTTGTCTCTCTTCAACATATCACCAAAACTTAAACACTGTTATTTTTGTTTCATGGGTTTTTTTTTATTTGTTTGTCTCTTTTTTTTTTCTCCTGAATTCTTCATTTGCTCTTTTCTGCTGCTGCTGCTGCCGCTGCCACTGCTTCTCCTGATATTGTACATTTACTTGCAATTCTTCATCATTTTAGCAACTCTTTATACCAATTCTTAATCTTCCATTTCAATCAAACTTTCATTTCTTTCTACAAATGTTTTTCTCCACCAACCCCAGACCCCCGCCTCACTCCCTTCTTATTATGGAATTAATCTAGAAAATTGTTTTTACATTCTCAAATGATTTAATGTCAGCTAAATTTGTCAATATTAAACATTTTTAATCATTAACTCATCAATGTCTGATGCAAAAAAATAAGAAGCAAAAATTATTTAAAATAAAATTTTAAAAAAAACAAAAAGCTAAAGAGGAGGTACACAGCTCTAAGACTTAACAATGTTTTATCACAAATTATTTGGGTTTGTGGACATATTATTTGAAATATGATCATATTATTTTGATCAAAATGGAAACATTAACAAATTTTCAGAAAAGACAGCCTCTCTTTTATTCAAATATGTCAGCTGTGTTAAAACTTTCATCAAGAACTACCTCCATTTACTAAAGAGTGCACAACTTTCCCAACAGAAAAAAAAAACAGTTTTTTTAATGACTATTAAAACACCAATTTAAACAGTAATTTTTTTTCCCCCATGCATTTTGTCCCATCTCCTGTAATATAAGACAGAAATTTTAAATTGAAACAAAGTTTTACTTGTTATACTATTTATATATAATAAAATCTGTCAAAAATTTTCTGATTACTTGAGAATAATGTTTCTGATTAATACTTTAATTTATTTTCTTTTTAAAAATTTACTGTCTGGTAGAGTTAATGATGTATTGTACACAAACTAGAGTATTTGAGAACAATGTTTGGTTCCTC
>NC_068994.1:1136637-1147762 GCF_001194135.2 Octopus bimaculoides | reverse complement strand
TATATATATATATATATATATATATATATATATATATATATTAATGTTTCTTTTTTTTTCATGTTATAATAATAACAATTTTACATTAAACTGAAGGAATACTCAATCCATTTGGTAGAGTACAGGTTTACAATTCTTTAACAAGCATCCCTGAATCAAAATCAGTGTGTGACCTGAGTATTGGCATGAGTGGTGATGCATCTTTCCAGGTTCTCATTACTAAGTTGGCACTAAAATGCAGAGAGCTGGCTGGGATCCTTAGAACTTTCAGAATGAGAGAACAGAAAACCATGATGCAAGACCAAATACTGCAACAGCTTGAATTTCAAGGACCCACGGCTCTTCAATATCCTCCTACAAAGGCAAGACTGATAGGTTGGCTTTGAAGTCCACCATTCTGGAAAACATCCATGGCATTCTAAATGGCTAACGAGAAACCAAAGTTGTTAGTAAGACACAGCCACAGTATCTAATCTGCAGATGTTAATGCCATATTTAATAACAAAACAGGATTATAGACTTAAGAGACATTTTGAAACAAACTTAATCCTTACATTTACTTAGCTCCAGTGTAAATTCAGACTCTAACACTACACAATATGTAGACATTGATAGAAGACTAAAGATTAACACATAGCATCTCTGCACAAATACTTATGTAAGGATGGTGAGAGTGAGTGTCCACAGAGAGAGAAAATCCTTCGCAGAGGAACTTTGAAATTTTCATCCATTGAAGGAGATTTGAATAAGAAAATCCCAAACTGTAAAATAAAGACTAGTCAAGTTAATAACAGGTACTTTTATGGATTAGTAGAGTAAGTTAATTAAGGCTTTAGGCTTTATACCATTGATCAGATGGCTGAGAAGTTTAAGAACTTAAAATTATCTGATGAAAATGACATCAGCTTTACAACACAAACTGTCAAAAACTGCCTGAAAGAATTCGGACTGTTCAACTGGAGAGCTCAAAAGAAGCTGATAATTTCTTAGACGAACCAGTGGAAGCAGATCAAGTTTGCTAAAAGCCATATTGAATGGATGACCAAAGACTGATCAAAAGTTCTTTGAATTGATGAATTCTGTTTCTGCATCTTTGGATCAGATGGAAAGACTTATGTTAGATGTTGTCCAACTGAAGAATTCCATCCTAAGTGTGTCAAGAAAATGGCGCAAGTGGGAGGTGGTGGGGGATAATGGTGTGGGCCACGTTTAGCATTGTTGGTCCAATTGTTAAGGTTGTTGGCAGATTGAACAGTGTAGGCTGTCTACAGTTGGTAAATGAAAATGCTGTGGAGGAGATCCATGGCCATCCCAACTGGAAAAGAAATGAGATGGTGGGGGGGGGGGAGATGGGTTTAGGTAGAGTCACAAATTACAGGAAGGTGGAATATAAGGGAATTGGACAGGGTGAGTGGGTAAGCAAGAAAGTTTAGGAAGGAGGATGGCAGATGGATAGAGATGGGGATGGAAGTGGATGAAGAGAATGGTTGACACAGATGGAAGAATGGTCAATAAGGAATAATCAGTTTGGGAAGGTGGAGGAGAGAGGAGAGGGTCACGACCCTCCGCCACCCCACACAGTTTCCTTTACCCATGAAATATTTCACTAACTCTTAACTAATTCTTAACTGGAGCTGCAATGTCTGGTTCTGGTTCTGGTGAAGCAGCCATGGTCACTGTTCTTTACTTTAAACAACAACAGAGAAAATGAAATATGGATGTTATCATAAGATTCAATTTACTGGAATATCAAGCCATCTCTAACTAAATGATTGCTTTTGTTTACACTGCTGCTGTTGTTGTTGTTGTTGTTGTGCTTTTTTATATTATGATGATGATGATGATGATGATGATGACAATGATGACGATGATGATGCTGTAACGATCATGTGCAGGTGAAATCATTATTGGACACTCATATATCAAAATTGACAGAGAAGCCTTCCTACTCCATCATCATCAGCAGCAGCATCACTATCATTGCCACCACCACCACCACCGCCACTGCAATACCGCTATTATTAGTTCCATATCACAACACCATTACCACAAACCCCTACTGCTACCACACACCTCCACCACCACCACCACCACCTATTTCCCTTTACCTCACAACATTAGTCTACATTATCTGTGTGTATGTGTGTGTGTCTGTGTGTGTGTCTGTGTATGTGTATGTGTGTGTGTGTGTGTGTGTGTGTGCATATATGTATCCGTATATGTGTCTGTGTCACTGTGTATAAATCTATCTCTAAATATGTTTGTAAATATGTAAATATATATGTATTTATGTGTGTGTATATGTGCAAACATGACGTATGGTTGTCTTATCTTTATATGTGTGTGTATATTAATGTCTACATATAAATGTGTGTGTGTGTGTGTGTGTGTGCAGGTTGTGTGTGTATATGTACTGTGCATGAGTATATGTGTATATATCTAGGTATCCAATTGTGTGTATGTATGTATATGTATACATATGTGTGTGTGTGATACGTCCACCATGGAACATCTGCGAGTGATCTGTTCATACATTCACAACAGAAATATAACAGACCTGTTCATCGACTTTACACCAATCTATTGCATGTCATCTTATAATACACTACTGTCATCACCATCGTCATCATTACTATTGTCATCATCACCACCATTATTATTGCCACTGCCATCATCATCAACATCAATACTACCAAAACTTCCATGGTAATGATGACTATCATCATCGTCGTCGTCGTCATCGTCGTCATCATCATCATCATCATCTTTATCATCACAAGTGACTTTCCTGTTCCCATGAAGTGCCTCTTACCTACAGAACTGAGAATTGTGCCATAGGAAGTCACAGTTTTCCCTCCAATAAACACTCACCTCTCAATTAATAAAGTAAGCAGCTTGCTAAAAATAGCAGCAAAATTGGTCGTTTTTTATTCTTTTTATTCTGAAAACAACAGTGAAGACAATGCCTGTCTGATGAGGTCAGAATAAGCTGAAATATGAGTAGAATTGTCTCCTGATTTTACTGGGAAAATAGAAGTAATACCAGTTCTTGATTCTGACTGTATTTCATTTGGAAATAATGAAATGGTTCTGTGAGTATCAGGGTTCCTCATTGTAAGTATTTGGGTTGAAGAGTTCTTGAGAAGGAAACAATACGGAAGGATTCAGTGTTTTTTTAAAGAGGAACAAGTGACAATTCTTTGTTTCATTTATAAGCAAGACATTTTAACAGAGTTGGCCAGGCCACCATAGTGGAATGGCAGAAATATTTCAAGGAAACCAACAGAGAACATTTTATGGCAAACTGAAGTTCAAACTATTCTCTCTGTGTATTGTGCCAGGTAAAACAACACCTGTGTTGGTGCCACAGAGACACCCAGTGCACTCTGCAAAGGGGTTGGCATTAGGAAGGGAATCCAGCTGCTGCTGTTTCTGTTTCTGCTGCTGTTGTTATTGCTGCAGTTGTTATTGCTGCAGTTGTTACTGCTTCTGTTGCTATTGTTGCTGTTGCTGTTTTTGCTGCTGTTGCTGCTGCAGCTGTTGTTGATGCTGCTGTCATTATTGCTGCAGTTGTTACTGCTTCTGTTGATGCTGCTGCTGCTGTTGTTGCCACTGCTGTTGTTGTTGGTGTTGTTGCTGCTGTTGTTGCTGCTGCCGCTGCCGCTGCCGCTGCTATTGCTTGTAGCTGCTGTTGTTGCTGCTGTACTTGTTGCCGTCCAACCAAAGCTGGATGAGGCAAATCTTCTCAATTGTCTCAGACAATGTTTTTTTCCTTCCCGGACGACCAAATCCCAAACTGCCAAACGGATTGTTCATGTTTTAATAATCATTGTTACAAAGATGAAAGACATAATTAGGGAATACTTTAGATTAGTTGGATTAAAAAAGAAAACTTGTGTTGCTAGGTTACAAAACAAACAACATATAAAAACATGCTTTTTGTTTTGCTTTCTTTTGTTTTTAATCAAATTTTACTTAACATGCAGAGATTTCAGGACAACAAATCAAAATTTGGGGTTAATACTCTCAGAACTAAATAATAACTTATTAAAAATAAATATGGGAAGAAGAAATGACAACTTCATCTCCTCAATAACTAATACTACTTTCACGTTGTGGAAAGATGGGAGACAACTTTATGCACGTTTCAGCTTTATTAAACTTCATCAACAAAGCATAGACTTCACTGAACTGGAGCAAATAATAATGAGAGAATCACACAATAAGTGTACCATACTGTATTTGAGATGCAATGAAAAACTGTCAGACGAGGACTAACAATAGTGACCAACCATACAGAATTATTAGCACAGATTTTCATGTTACATTCATCAACTGTTGTATTCTTTATGGTTGCCTGGCAGTATTCTAAATTATTATCATTCTAAAGTGATAGTATGTTGTCAACTTAATGTGACAGTCCCATGAAAGGGAAGAATGCTACTGTTATTTAGCCCTAGGATAAACTGCTGGTCCTCTTAAGATGTGCATGGGGTATCTGGTTCAGGCCAAACCTCCAGGCAGACAAGAATTGTATCTGGCCCCAGTTTTTTTAAGTTTTTTTATTTGAACAGAGTAGAATATCAACATGTAGCAATTCCACAAGATAGCAGTTCTAAGACACTAAGCAGAATGGTTGCCTTGTTATGATGATGATAATGACAACGATGATGATGATGATGATGTTGATGATGATGATGATGATGATGATGAATACAATTAATATTAATGTTACTAACTCTGTTATATTGCCAAAAACGAAGTCTTTGGAATTCCTTATGCCATATTGCTGGAAAAATATCAGTTAATTTCCTCCAACTTTTCCTTTAACTGCATTTCGGTTCCATACAGGAGGAAACAGAGCCTCTTCTGGTACTGTGTTGGACTGTGTAAGAATGTGTGGATGCGTGTGTGGATGCATGTGTGTATGTGTGTGTGTGTGTATATGTACATACATAAACACACGTGCCAACACTCACACATCAATATATATATATACACACACACATGCACACATCATATATACTGTAGCAGCCATATTCAACCTTGTCCAAGTTTATTAATACCTGAAGTACAGATAATCAGATGGATTCAAGATATTTTGGGATAAATTACTTGAAAAAGATGCTTCAGTTGGTTAAGGAATGTAACACATTGAGAAGAATTGCATCCGAACCATTCCGAAGATGGATCAAGTGGAGCTTCATAAATCTGGGAAAAACAAACAAACAAACAAACAAATAACAAAACAAACAAAATAAATAAATAAATAAATAAATAAACATTCTGAAAGTCAACTTGTCTTTGTCCTTCTCTTTGGGAATATATTTACCTTGGCAAAATTTCACTAACAAGGTGCAAGATTGTAATGTAAATTGCAAAATATATACATTCACATGGATGTGTGTGTGTGTGTGTGTGTAGGTCTGTGTCTGTGTGTATATACATACACTCTGTAACTTATGCTGAATATGAATAATAACCGGTAGAACTTACGGAGTGACTCAAAGGCTGAGAGTTTTGTGCATTACAAAAGTTTCATCATTATTGATAAGAGAAAAAAATATATACTCATATTTTTGGCATTTTGTTTTCTGGTTTGTATCACAAAACCAAATATACATATATATATATATATATGCACATATATATATATGCACATATATATATGTGTGCGTGTATGTGCACACATGCTCACACACACACAAACACATGGAAGCACAGATATAAACACCAACAAACACACTCCTACAACTTGATGTATTCATATTTTTCCCTCTTCTCTGCTAATTATGGTTATTGATGAGAAAAATGGGGGACTCTGCTTCTGAAATAAAGGCAAATTGCAGTGAGACTTTGCATGTGAGAGTATCAAGCTGCATTTCCCCACACCCACCTTCCAGCCATCTCTCTCTCTCTCTCTCTCTCTCTCTCTATCTCTCTCTCTATCTCTCTCTCTCTCTCTCTCTCTCTCTCTCTCTCTCTCTCTCTCTCTCTCTCGCTCTAACAGAACCATTTCCAATGCACCTCACCACTACCACTGACATCATCTTATCACAACCACAAATAAAGAAAAAACAATTTCTCGTATCTTTGAGCAATGGGCCTCATGGAAACAAAGTGGCTGGGTTCCTTCTGAGCGCTGGGCATCACAGAGATGAGGTGGCTGAGTTCCTTTCAAGCAGGTCTCATGGAGACCAGGTGGCTGAGTTCCTTTTGAGCACTGGGCCTCATGGAGGCAAAGTGACCAAGAGCTTCGGCATTATGTTGTGCTTGAGAAGAAGAAGACCCATCAAGCCAAGCAAAATCGCAGTCATGTCAGATGCCAGTGCCACGCAAATGCCACCAGTGCCGGTGGCACATAAATGCACCTATTACACTCATGGAGTGGTTCACGTTAAGAAGGGCAACAAGCCATAGAAAACCATCAGACTGGAGCCTTCCAGTGTGCCAGCCCAGTTAAACCACCCAATCTATGCCAGCATGAATGACAATGGACATTAAATGATGATGATGATGGCAATGATGACATACACATCGGTGTTTGTCCTTTGTTTTTTATGTGGAGCCACTGTTGACCGTTTCCTTTCTTCCTTATAAAAGTAAATATAAATGGTTTTGTTGGGGGCTGGAATGGATTAATTATATTTTAGTTAATTTCAATGGGGAAAATTGATTTGTAAAACAAGTAAATCGTAAGATGAGAATGGTCAGGGAATGAACTAAACTCGTACTTCGAGGTATCATTGTGTGTATATCTATATATTTGTCTTCTATTTATGTATCTATTTGTGTGTGTGAGTGTGTGTATGCGTGTATGTATGTATGTTTGTGTGTACACACACACGCCCATATAGACAGATAGACAGACAGACAGTCAGAAAGACAGGCAGACAGACAGACAGACAGACAGACAGACAAACAGACAGATAGACAGATAGATAACAGACAAACAGATAAGTAATAGATAGATAGATAGATGGATGGATAGATTGATAGATAGATGGATAGACTTCATGAAATCTGTGCAGATTATTTCTGTATTGAGTACATTTCTTATTGTTTGTAACTTAAATATGTGTTTGTGTTTGTGGTTGTTGCTTATGTGTGAATATGTGATTGTATCATGTTGTGTGTATGTGTGCACATATGTATGTATGTTTATTTGCAATCGTGTGTGAGGGTGTATGCGTTTGTATATAGGTTCACATATGTGTGTGCTTGTGTGTAGCATGTTTGTAGTTGTATGTGTATTGCGTGTGTATAGGTATATGTGTTTATGTGTACGAGCTTGTACATGTATGTGAGCATATGTATATGTGTATATATGTTGTGTGTGTGTGTGTGTATGTATGTATGTGCATGTTATTTTGTGTGTACATGTGTAGAGGTGCATGTGTGTGTATGTCTTTGTGTGTGCATGTGTATATCTATGGTTATGAGTGTTTATGTGTATATGTGCATGTGTGTGTGCATATGTATATGTTTATGCATTTGTGTGTATATGCTTATGTATATATGTATGTATGTATATGTGTGTGTCTATGTGTGTGTGTGTATGTTTATGCATGTGTGCATATGTGTGTGTGTGAGTGTATTTATGTATATGTTAGAGAGTGGGGGGGGGGCTGGGAAGGGGGTATTTTCCTTCACCACAGAACACAAGAGAAGCTCCAAAAACAGTTTCCAAAGATAGAAAACAAGGAATTAAATTCTTCGTTTTCTTCTCAGATCTTCTCCCATTCTCTCTTCTTTCTTTGTTTCTCTTCCTTCTTCCTTCTGTGATCTTCCATGTTTCCCTCTCTTGGCTTCCATTTCCTTACAACTCAACCAAACAGGATCAACACAACCACAGCAACACAGGCACATCCCCCTCTCCTTCCCTCTCCTCGTTCCTTTCCATTCCGCTCTCTCTCTCGCTCTCTCTCTCTCTCTCTCTCTCTCTCTCGTGTTTCCTACTTTTTCGCACACATCATTTATATTTGAACAATTATACAAGCAAACATCACTGCAAACAGCAACAACAACAGCAACAGTAAAAACAACCATAATGACACCAACAACAACAACAACGACAACCATAATGATGGTAACAACAACAACAACAACAACACAAAAACCACAACAGTCACAATAACAACAACCACAGCAACAACAACAATAACTACAATAGCAACCACAACGACAGTTAGAACAATAATATAGAAATGAATCGCTCATCCCCCACCCCCTTGGCTGTTGGGTACCTTCAGTAGAATGCCTTGTTTTGCTCAAACTTAGAGTCAGCAGTCAGATGTGAGGAGCACTTCGCTTCCTTCCACACTTCCTGAACACCCTGAAAAGGGGTCAGAATCCTTGAACTTTATCTCCTTAGAAAGATATTTAAAATGGAAGACCCGAAACAAAAACAGGTACTTATGTGTGGTGAGGAGTTTGCTGCCGAACCACAGGGTTCCTGGTTCACTCCCGTTCTGTGGCGTCTTTGGCAAGTGTCTTTTTCTACAGCCTTGGGTCAACCAAAGCCTTGTGAGTGGATTTGGTAGATGGAAACTGAAAGAAGCCTGTTGTGTGTGTGTGTGTGTGTGTGTGTGAGTGTGCCCCCCCCCCCATCACCACCACCACCACCACTTGACAACCAGTGTTGGTTTGTTTATGTCCCCATAACTTAGCAGTTCAGCAAAAGAGACTGATAGAATAAGTATCAAGCATAAAAAAAAATAATTACTGGGGTCGATTCATTCACTAAAAATTCTTGAAGGTGGTGCCCCAGCATGGCCACAGTCTAATGACTGAAACAAGTAAAAGATAAAAGATATTGAAGATGCTCTGTGGGTGAATGGTGAATCATGAGATCTCAGTTTCAATTCCACTGTATGACATCATGGACAAGAGTTGTTTCCCATAGCCTTGGACTGAGCCATACCTTGCAAGTGACATTGGAGAGGTGGAAACTGTGTGGAAGCCTGTTGAATTGATTTTACTTGGAATTGTAAATGTCTTATCCTGTCACATTGTACCATACTGAGTTTATCTGAGAATTAGGTTAATGGTTAATATGTGTGGAGTACTCAGCCACTTATATACTTATTCAATGAGCCAAGTTGATCAAACAAGTGAACAGCCAGGGTCAGAAATACTGACAGAGGCAGAGGCTCAGCCATTTTGTCAAAACAAAACAAAAACAAGAATGTTTATTGAATTTAAAAGGTGTCTGTAAGTATTGGGAATTGATCAAGGAAAATATCTGGTGTAGAGAGAGAGGCAGGCAAGGAGGGAGGGAGGGAGAGGTCTAGATATGCATATATGTATGTATAAATATATGTGTGAGTGTGTGTATACAGATAGAGGAGATAGATAGGTAGATAGAGGAGATAGAGATAGATAGACAGATAGATAGATAGATAGATAGATAGATAGATAGATAGATGAATGGATGGATGGATAGACAGATAAACAGATAGACAGATAGATAGATAGATAGATGAATGGATGGATGGATAGACAGATAAACAGATAGATAGATAGATAGATAGATAGATAGATAGATAGATAGATAGATAGATGTACAGAGAGAGAGAGAGAACTGCATATAAAAAGAGAAGTGTATATAAAGAGAGAGGAATGTTCGTAGTGAGGGAGAAAAACATATGTAGAGTGAGAGAGTTGTTTGTGTAGAGAAGGAGGTGTATATATATCAAGGGAGAGGAGAATATAGAGGAAGAAGAGGATGTAAAAAGAGAGAATGATGTGTGTGTAGAGCAAGGTGTATGTAAAAAAAGGTGAGTATAGCAAAAGGTGTAGAGAGAGGGAGAGGTGTGTGTAGAGAGAAAAGTATATATAGGTAGAGAAAGTGAAAGAGAAAGTGAAAGAGAGAGTGAGAGAAAGATGGAGAAGTAAGCAAGCAAAGCCAGCCTCCCTCTTCTCCTTCATCTCCTGTTCCTCCTCCTGCTGCTGCTCCTCCTCCTCCATACCACATCTCTAATACATCAACACACAGTTATTGTCACACTGCTGCAGCAGATAGACTGATAACAACAGCAATACATACACACACACACAACACAACAAAACAACACTAGTCAACAAGGGAGACCTCTGAGTGGTTAATCGATCAGCTAGAAATAGCAGCCAAATCTCCCTCACTTCACAAAGCACCATCCTAAAAGAAAGTCACAATATATAATGTGATCCTAAATACACTATAACTGAAGGAAAAAAGAAACTGTGATGGTCATGGCTGGGATGCCTTTACATCATCACATGCCCAGGCAGAGTCCAGGGATGCATGTCTGCCTGAGTGCAGGTTGTGAACCCCAGCTTTACTTTTCCAGTGAACTAACAGACCGGTTCTAGTATGAAGGTAAGCTGCTATTTTTGCTGTTGTTTTGGTTTAGTTTTTGGTGGTGCAGCAAGCCACCAGGAGGAGCAGCAGGGTGGCAGGTGGGACAAACTGGAGGAACAGGAACGAGATACAAAAAAAAAAAAAACATACACACACACACACATATACATGCATACATATATATTCATTACTGCTTGTGCATGTTTATATATGTATGTATATTGGGGTGTATAAGTAGAGAATAACTGTGTTTATCTTCCATGCATTCTTTCACATTCTTCATCAATGATATAACACTGTTTTATGTGTGTATCTATGTGATGTGTATACATACATACAGATGCATGGGTACATGCATACATACGTACTTACATAAATACATACATATATATATATATTTATATATAGATTCTCATATGTATGTACATATACATGTATAATAGAGAGAGAGAGAGAGAGAGAGAGAGAGAGAGATTGAGACATGTTTTCAAAGACAGTCATGTGTGTATTAGTAAGTATACATATGTGTGTGCATGAGTAAACATGTTTGTGCATATACAACTATGCTCCTACATGTAACAATGTATGTTCACCTACATGGGATTGTCACATGTGCATGTATATATAGTCAAATACATACATGTGCATCAGCTTAAAAAATGCATATCCTATTAAATTGTATACACCTGTATCATTGATAACAAGAACATAGTTGTGGAGTGTGTTTGTGTGTGTGTGTGTGTGTGTGTGTGTATGTGTGTGTATGAGTGTGTATCTATCTAT
>NC_068994.1:1135875-1136489 GCF_001194135.2 Octopus bimaculoides | reverse complement strand
TATATATATAATATATATCTTGTGAGTGGCTGCCTTAATTTAACTCCAACTCCACCACTTCCACTTCCCCACCCTGGTACTGTCAGTAAAGTTCAGAAGGTCTCCAGTCTGAGGAAAACTTCCTCACAGCTGATGCAGATGCCCTGAAGGGGCCCAAGGGAATTGTTCTTTCTCTTCCAGGATACACTCACAGACACACACACACACACATATATGTGCATCTGTATTTATATACATATTATATAGGCATGCGTATATAAATATATTTACATATATATATATATACACATATATATATGTATGTATGCATGTATGCATACAAATATGTATACATCATCACCACCACCATCATTATCATCACTATCATCATTGTCATTATCATCATCAGCTAATGTCCACTTTTCTATGCTTGCATGGGTCAGACAGAATTTGTTGAGGCAGATTTTCTACTGCCAGCTACCCTTCCTGTATATTTATGTGTGTGTGTGTGTGTGTGTGTTTCTGTGCCTGCATACATACACACACACATATATATGTGTGTATATATAAATGTGTGTATATAACTATGTATGTATATATATACACATACATACATATATGTACACATATATATA
>NC_068994.1:1132648-1135836 GCF_001194135.2 Octopus bimaculoides | reverse complement strand
TATATATATATATATATATATATATA
This sequence comes from Octopus bimaculoides, assembly GCF_001194135.2. Taxonomy (NCBI): domain Eukaryota; kingdom Metazoa; phylum Mollusca; class Cephalopoda; order Octopoda; family Octopodidae; genus Octopus; species Octopus bimaculoides. The sequence goes on along the minus strand of NC_068994.1, from coordinate 1,135,810 downwards.
TATGTATACATATATAGATATATATAGAGAGAGAGAGACTGATATATATGCATGTATGTGTATTTATATAGAAATAAATGTATAACACACACATACACACAGAATATTGTCATCATCTGAGATATTTGTTCAGTAAAGTGATGGCTGTTTTTTTATGTACACATTGTTATAATATATGACTTATGTATGTATATATATATATATATATATATATACAGACATTTGTGTCCACACATGTTCATCAATGTCTATCAATACATCGTTACACAGAATCTAAATTCACAAATATCATTACAATTAAACATAATAATGTTGGCTTTTGATATTTAGATGTTGTAAATGCATGCGTAGTGTAACAGATTGATGAGAACAAACAACCAATAAATTGATACATATGTCTGTATGTCTTGGGCTATGTATGTAGGAATATATATTTGCAGATGTATTTGTTATTGTTTCTGTATTGTGTGTGTTTGTGGTTATTTATGGTACATTTGGGATCAAAGTTGAGTGTTCAGCAGCAATAAAAATGTTTTCTGAAGCTACACATAGTTTCACAAGTAACAGAGTTTATAACTCTATCAGTCTTTATGTGTTCTCAACTGATTTTATTAAATAAAAATGTTAGTATGATTGTGTGTGTGTGTGTGTGTGTGTGTGTGTGTGTGTGTGTGTGTTTTGTAATAGTAGATTTCAGATCAAAGCTGTATGTGTAATAGTAATAATGGAAAAGAGTTTTTTAAAGTTACACCTAGTTTAAACAAGTACTACAGTTCACACAACTCTACCAATTTGTTGTATATAGTCTCAACTGTTAGTATTGTTAAATAAAATATATGTTTGATTGTCTGTGTTGTAACTTATGGTTTGTGTGTGTGATCAATGCTGAGTATTTGCTAAGAGTGAAAAAGACAATTTTTAATGCTACACATAGCTCCACAAGTAATACAGCACACACAATTTTACTTGTTCTCTACATTTTGTTGGGTTTTTGTTGCATTGGAAGAAGGTCATCCATCTCTCAAAGGATGCTGAAGTCACCATAATTGACTCTAATACTTTATTTTATTCACCCTGTGTTGAAAAATGGAATTGACGTCAACAAGATTTGGACTCAGCTCATAAAGAGTTCTACATTTCATGTTCTAACAGAATTTTGTTTCATCACATGAATCATCTGAGATTGCATTTGTAGAATAGTCGAAACCAGCGTAACAGTTTGTATATGAAGAAGTTAATATTTATTTGTGTGTGTGTGTGTGTACACAAAAACAAATACAATCATTTATATAGACAAACATGCATACATATATGTATACAGACAGACGGGCAGGCAGACAGACAGCTGGATAGACAGCCTCCATTGATAAAGTCTTGGCATCCATCTTCACATGCATGTGCCAGCCTGGGCACGATGGTTTTTGACACAGACAGTTGTCCGTACATACAAGTCTCCCCTTGTCTCCATTCCTCTGCTGTTTATGGGAATCCTCACAAGCTTACTCCAGTGTGGTTGATTTATTACTGCTTTTTTTTTTTCTTTTTCCTGTTCTTATCCAACTGCTTCCCACATATCTAAAATCTTTCCAGAATGTCCAGCACCAGGTGTTCTTGAGTCAGTGCTTTTCCTTCATCTGGTTTCCATGTCATTGCAGTCTTTATATGTCACGTGATTTTATCTCACAAATACATGTGACCTGCCAGACTAAACTAATGCAGTCTTGCGCTGTTTTGCATTTGTCAAGCTTTGCTTTAAAGAAGAATTCCCTTGCCTGTAATTCTGTTTCACCAAGTGACTCTATGGATGGTTTGTAGACATTGGCCATCTTCCCTGATATTTCACTCTCATACACAACTAGTACACTATAGAACCAAACCAGGCTTTAGCTAGAAACAATGTCACCTCTGCATAATGGTGTTCTTTGTTACACCTGTGGTAAAGATATTTCCAGGTGTTGAGTGGTTGATCAGGCGAAAGACTAGGAGTTCTTTAAGTAACGTACTTGGAAAGAAGTAAGGGTTGGTGAAAAAAGGGCATCCAGTCAAAGAATACTGACTTGGCAAGTTCCAGCCAGTTCTTGCCTGCATAGAAAAGCAGACATAAAACAACAACATACACGTGTGTGTGTGTGTGTGTGTGTGTATTTATATATATGTATGTATGTGTGTGCATATGTGTGGATTTGTAAATACAATGTGAAGTTAGAAAAAAAATGGTAGATTATGTTGCAAGACATGGAGAGAAATAGAGACCAAGTTCAATTGAGTGAGAAAGTGAGAGGTGTATAGAGAGGAAGAGAGAAGGATGGAAGTTGGTGAGAAGGAGGAGAGTTAAGGAACTAAGATCAAATCTTTGATGGGAAAAGAGCCACAAGGTAAAAACAATAACAACAGCAATGAGCATCAAAAGAACATTGGCAAAATGGCATCAGCACCATTAGAAGCAGAGACATATACAAGAATAATGAGTTTAACAGCCATCATCATCATCAAAAGAAGTGCAATCAATTAAGAAAACTGTTAGGAAAAAATATATACACACACACACACACATATATATATATACATATATTTAGAGAGATAGATAGATAGATAGATATACAGAGAGTCAAAGAGAGAGGGAGAGATGTAGAGAGTGAAGTTTGATGAAGACGCAGATGGATGGGTGGTAGAGATTGATAAAAAATGAAGAGACAGGTAAACGGGTGTGTAGACAGGTAGATAGTGATAGCTAACAAAGAGGCAGGTAGATAGATAGAAAGGTAGAGTGATATAAGATGAAAAGACAGGTAGACAGGTGTAGAGAGAAAGAGGTAGAGAGCGATTATACAGAATGGAATGAGACAGACATTGCGAGTGATGGCAGAGAAATAATGAACAACAGTCAGGTAGACAGGTAGATGGAGAGAGGTAGAGAATGACATAACGAACAGCCAGGTAGATATGTAGAGTGGAGGGAAGGAAGGTGTGGCGGGGGGAGGGTGGGGGTGAAATTATCATGAGGGGAGTAATTAAATAGGGATTTTTCATTGAAAATCCTTTCCAAAGTTCAAAGAATTTCATTACAATATGTTTCCTTTGATTTCTTGTTGTCTTTTAGTAATTCTTTATTGAAGTTTTTTATCAGTTTCCACTAAAGACGGACATTTTTTTGTATGGGGG
>NC_068994.1:1124247-1132583 GCF_001194135.2 Octopus bimaculoides | reverse complement strand
AGGGTGGGGAGGAAGTTTGTTTTAAGCTGTTTCTTTCTATTTCCCCCCTCACAGCCAGAAAGCTGGCTTGTTTTGAAGTTTATCGATTTTGTGTGTATATATGTGTATATATGTGTGTTTTATGTATGTATACATCAGCATGTGTGTATGTGTGGGGGAACATCTAAGTGTTTGCATGTGTTTGTGTGTGTGTCTGTGTTTGTGAAGTGTCTCAGTATCTGTTTCTGTGTTAGCACCTGTGTGTGTGTGTGTGCTAATCTATGCTTGTACTAGTAAGTACATCTGCAGACACACAGCCTGTCTATGTGTTTGTATATATATATGTGTGTGTGTGTGTGTGTGTCAATGAGTGTTGTTCTATGCAAGTATCTTTTGTAGGTATGTGCTTATATATTTGTGTATATGTGTATAAGTGTATGTTTGTATGTATGTGTTGTATATGATATATGTGTTTTTGTTTGAAGAGGCAGACCATTCCCACATGGATTCATCATGACATAATTACACACACATACACACAGCCTTATCACATTCAGGTGTTTGTGTCTTTGCACACATATACATAAACACATATTTACACAAAATCTCACACAATTACACATAGCTCACTAAACATAAAAAGTGAATTATGTATGTATGTATCATCATCATCATCATCATCATCATCGTCGTTTAATGTTAGCTTTCCCTCCTGGTATGGGTTGGATGGTTTGACTGAAAACTGGTAAGCCGGTGGAGCTACACCAGGTTACAGTCTGATATGGCAAGGATTCTATAGACGGATGCCCTTCCTAACACCAACCACTCTGAGAGTGCCACCAGCACAGGTGCTACTGACCTGATACCAGCATCAGCCATGACTACAGTCACACTTGGCTTGACATGAGGTCCAATACTCGAATGTATGTATGTGTGTACTAGCTGTTGGACCCAGCATTGCTTGTGTTTTCTGTGTTGAAGTTAAGCCCACCTCTGACCTTGTATTGAATAAGCATTTCCTTAGAGATTATTTTATCAATTTTGTTGAAATTTTACACGTGAAAAAATGCAAAATCTGCAGGAAAAATAACATCATTATGGGAATCTCCAATCAAACACCTGATTGAGCTCACAAAAATCAATGCCAACTAAGCATTATCGAGTTTTCAAAATAGTCTGGCCTTACCTTTACCAGTAAGCTACCAGGTGTAAACCATTTGTTAAAATGTTAAAAGCACCATTCGAGCATGGTCATTGCCAGTGCCACCGGACTGGCTCCTGTGCAGGTGGCATGTAAAAAACACCATTTGAGTGTGGCCAATGCCAGTAGCGCATGACTGGCCCTCATGCTGGTGGCACATAAAGGCACCCACTACACTCACGGAGTCGCTGATGTTAGGAAGGGCATCCAGCTGTAGAAACTCTGCCAAATCAGATTGGAGCCTGGTGTAGCCATCTGGCTCACCAGTCCTCAGTCAAACCGTCAAACCCATGACAGCATGGAAAGCGGACGTTAAACGATGATGATGATGATGATGTACATACATACATATATATATGCATGCAAACATATACACACACGCACACAAACACACATATATATATAGATAGATAGATAGATAGATAGATAGATAGACTTCTAGACATATGTGTATGCACACACACACACACACACACACATACAAATATACAGAGACAGAGATATACACATAACTACATGATTTCATAGCAATCTAAGCTCAAGAAAATATCAATGTTGAACCAACAAGAGAGGAAATATTCACACAGATGCTTATTCACATGTACACACAGGCACACCGTGAAGACAGGCTCATACATCCATAGAGAGAGAGAGAAAGAGGAATACATGCGTGTACACCCAGATGCATATAGGCGAGTGTGTGTGTGTGTGTGTGTGTGTGTGTGTGTGTGTGTGTGTGTGTGTGTACACGCGAATATGTAATCGATCATCATATAAATTGTCAGTCATATTCAGACTATATTTTTGGCTAGATTTCAGCTGAGAACTTGGTACAGACTCTGTACAGAAATCTCTGCATTGTGGAATATAAACATCATAGAATATGCACACACATATAAAGACATACATACATATACAGAAATACATACACACACACATACGTACGCACACATACAGAGATACACACACATAGATACATGCATGCACACATGTACACGCACACATACACACGCAAGCCCCTTCCATTCCTATCCTTCTGCTGCAGGATTCTGTCTAAACTTCCATACACCAGGACGGTTTAGTATTTTTCATAGTACGTGGCCAGGTGTGGTGTGCATGTCATGCTCTCTCTCTCTCTCTCTCTTTCCCTCCCTCCCTCTCTCTCTCTCTTCACACAGGCACACACACACACACATGCAAACACATATATAGACACATGCGCCAAACACATGTATAAACACACACACACATGTATACATTGATACGCTCATACACATACACACCTACATACACACCTACACACACACATATATACTCATGCATACACGCACACATATTCATATAGATATGTACATACGTAATAAATATACTCACACACACCGCACACACACATAACCATATATATTTATATAGATACAATCCTACATAAATATATACATACATACATTTATATATATATATGTAAGTATATATATATATATATATATTCACACACACACACAGCCATGCATAGACCCCTAACAAATTATTTACACAATGCTGTTTGCCAATGTTCTTGCTATGTTTTACAGCTGTTGTTGACTTCAATGCCGAGACGTTTCAATGAGAAACGCTGTTACACATAATATTTACTTGGGCACACACACACACACACACACAGAGGAGGGGGAAATACAATATCATACATGGACAAAGAATATCAATTAAAAAACTAAAAGTAAATGCAAACCAAATCAATGGAGTCGTTAATGAATGGTGGAGAGAATCTCATTGCAGTTTTCACTGTACTTTGGAAAATCTGGATGAAATGTCAAAAATCATATCATCACAGCCTCTCTCTCTCTTCCTCTTCCTCCCTCCCTCTTTCTCTCCCTCTCTCTTTCCCTCTCTTTCTCCCTCTCCCTCTCCCCATCTCTTTCTACTAATTAATTATCAGTCGTTGTTCTTCTTGTTATCATTACAATTGTTGTCGTTGTTCTTATTCTACAAAAGTTCGTTCTCCTTTTTCTTCTCTTTCTTCTTCTCTTCTTTCTTCTCCTTCTTCTTCTTCTTCTTCTTCCTCTTCTTCTTCTTCTTCTGGTTATTGTTGTATTCAATGTTCTTTTATGCAGTTTTATTTAGTTTATTTATATAGTTTTTGTTGTTATGGTAGTTGTATTTGTTGTTATTGTTGTTTTTACCATTTTTACCCTTTAGTCAGGCAAGGGGAAGAACATACCTATTACCCTTCACTTTTATAGAGCCTCGGAGACTAGTGGTGGTGGGGGACCTAGTCTAAATATTTTCCCCAGGGTGATGGTGGTGGTACACCAGATGACAGATGAAGTCAGCCAATTAAGAAGTCAGGATTGTAACAAATACCACAAGGTATCTCTGACAATTCCATTCATCCATCACCCTGGGCCAGTTCTTTATTTTATCGAGCACAAAAGGATGAAAGGCAAAGTTCACCTTGGCAGGACAAAACAGCACAAGGTATTTACTCCTGTCATTTAACAGCTATCATCTTGTGAAAGGAGGTTGTTGATGTGGTTGTTGTCACTGTGATTGTGGTAGTAGTAGTTGTGGTAGTAGATGTGGTTGTTGTGGTTGTGAATGTTTTCTGATAAATAAACAACATATTTAGATTTCCAAGGAGAAATACTGTTTTCAAGTGAAGAACCTTTTCAGATTTTTTCCATGTTAATTCTTAAAAAGCTTTCTTATTAAATGTTCAAACATGTTCACCAAACCTTGCAAAGATAAGGAAATTCTAATAATTTATTTAAAATTCAACACAGCTTAGAATTCTCATTATGATTCTCTCTCAAAGAGGAGGCCAGGCTTTTTGTGTTGTTGTTGCTGCTGTTGTTGTTGACGTTCTTTTCCTTTCTTTGTTAATTTATAGTTTTCCAAGCAGAATAACCTTCAAAGCTTCAATCACTAGATTCATATTTTCACTTTCTTCTTATTTTTCTCCTCCTCCTCCTCCTCATCATCATCATCATCACCACCACCACCACCATCACCATCATCATCATTGTCGTCGTCACCCCCACCACCACCACCACCAGTATCATTATTTTACATCCATTTTCCCAAATGCACCAGGTCTTCCCCAGTGAAGCATTTGCTCTAAATATTGTCATCACTCATTATCTCTGTCCTTGACATTCACTCTTCTCAGATAACACTTCACCCATTTCATCTCATGTCTTCCTCTTTTGCTTGGGTCACTTGATATATCATTAACCACCCATTCACATCACAAATTTCTCTTCTCCCTCATTTCTCTGATGCCCAGTTTTCTTTTCAGGACATTTCTGCTCTATTTCCCATCCCCACTGACATAACACGTTCATTCAGTCAATCTTTGTTTCATTCCCCACCTTCACACAACATCCATATTCAAGATGACCCCCTTTCTTGCCAGAGCAGGTAATGGCTCTCTGAATTTTTTCTTCCTCATTCTTAATCCGCATTCCACAGTCCTACTGACTTTGGTCACCTATGTAGCACAGACTAGACTTCTTCTACAGGGGAAGGAAACCTTTTGGGAATTAGAAAAGAATCTAAGAGTGACCTAACTGCTACTTGCTCCTGGTCAGCATCAAAACATAAAGCCTTTCTCCTGCCACTCATTCATACTTTACAATGGATTCACAGAAAAGAGAGTCTACCGACATATTTGCATATCAAACATGACCCCTTCCCAGATGACAACAGGGTTTTGTATCCTTTCTGCTAACTTAAGTTTTTTTAATTTTTATGACTCTTTGATTCTGGACTCTACTTCCAAGTTTAGAAATTCTCTCCCTAATTCTTTCACTCAGCAATGAGAACCATTGACATACAGGGGATCCTACTGACAGACTCTTGTTCCCTCCTCTTTTATGAGCTGAAGAACAATAATTAAGAGGGAAGGGCTGAGAACGCAGCCCTGTTGGGCACCTACTAGCATATTTGCATACTGAACTTGTTTTATTTAGGTTTAGATTTACCTTATATAGATATTCTTACCTTATATGGGTACTTTCCTTCACTTGAGATTTTTTACCACAAATGTTTTTTAAAAAAATAAGACTTGTCTTATCTTTCTATTTCGCTAAGATTCCTTGAGAATCTTAGATTGAAACTAGCCTATCACACAAACCATATGTATTTGTAGTATACAATATTGTAACTATAATGTTTCATAACAAACTGTCATGTTTAGAAATGAATTTGCCAAAGATTTTATGAAAATATTCAGTTTTACTTTTTGAATTTCTCTAAAGAAGTAAAAGTCATTAAAATCAACAGAAAAATTGAAGTCTATTCATGGTTGTATTGACAAGACTACCACCAAATAATGGCTTGTTCTATTTTTGTTACATTGTGTGTTGTTTTGGAAATTATTATCAATATAATCATAAAATGAAGCATTGAGAGGGAGGCAGTCTGTTGTCGCTCAGTGCTGGTTTCTCCTCACTCAGCAGCGTTCCTTGCCTACTTCATTTCAACTGGAATTGTGCGCAAGCAAGCGGTAAATCACACATCTCTGAACTATGCTGCTCAAAAATCAATTATATACTAAGAGATTTTTGTACAAACAGGACTTGTCTAAAAAAACAATGGCCTGGTCTATTCAGAATAGTGATTTTTAATCCTGCAACTAAAAGAAAACAAGATGAAAACAAAAAATGTTTTTTAAAAAATCAATTGCCAGTTTTTGTTGCTTTTTGTTGTTTTTGTAATAGGATTACCGTGGGTTTTTATTATTAAAATGAAGGTCGTTGACGAGTTGAAGCTGTCTGATTAAAACAGTGAAATTAAAACACAGACTCTTCATACATATTAAATAGATTGCTTTGCCTTGTTTCTTGTTTGTTTCTTTTAATCATTGTTGTTATTATTGTTTTCATAACAACCAGAATCTTCTCTACGTGCAAGTAGAGAATTATTCAAATGTATAAACAAAAAAAGAAAGAAGAAATCTGTCCTACATTTTATATGGAGACAGATTCTTACGTTGGCAAGATGGTAAGATTCCTCTTCATCATGAGAGTTTGGTTCACATTTTGTTTGTTCATGCTTGATTACATTTGCCAGGATTACTTCAGTATAAACTTATTTCTGCTTGACATACAGTTCTTCCTCCGCAGCGAGCAGGGCTACAGCACATTCAGGTTGGCTGTTTACAAATCTCAATAGTTTCAGATTGTTTGAGTAAATTAGGTTTTACAGCTGGGTGCTCTTCCGACTGGAAGCCACTCAAAGGTAAAGTGATAGTGGTAGCTGTTGACAGACAGGCTGACTGAGGCAATTATAATATTGATTTTCAATTTCATCACAAGGCCAGCAAAGCAATTTCAGATGATGAGGTGGGTAAGTCAATTATGTCAACCCCCACAGTCCACGACAACCATCACCACCACCACCACCACCACCACCACCATCATCGTCATCGTCATCACTATTAACCATCATCATCATCATTGTCATATCTACTCTCCCTCAGCCACATTTGTTGACCAACACTGACCTATTTCTTGAATGTGATCTGATCTGACCGACACATGGCATTAATTCTGTTACACTATTATTTAGGGGGAAGAGAAAAACTAGAGGTGTATAATCGAAATGGGGTCAAATGAACCAGAGAATAGGGATGACTGGGGTGTAGCCTAAATTCTAAAACATTTTTAGTTGAGTGAATGGTAATAATAATACTAACGAATTTATTGTCTACAGTGCTCAGGTGCACTACATCTCATCCAAAAGGGTAGCCAAAGGTGCATGAACGGTGTATGGAATAATGCACAGGAAGTGAACAGTGAATGAGTCATGTACGAATAAAGGGGAGCTGTGGGGACATCAGGTGTATGGTTGGTGAATTCCAGGAAGCGTGGAAGGTTGAAAGACATTGTGTACCAACAGCTAACAACTGATGCAGGTGATTCATTCCATGCTTCAGTAAATTTTGAGCATGAAAAAATGTTTCTGAAAATCATAGCTGCTGTGTTGTTTTTTTGGTTTTGTAAGCATGTCTCTGAGTATTAAATGTATGGAATTCAAAAAGGTGCCCAAGCTTGTTGTTGAAAAGATGGTGGATAATCTTGTAGGCATCTACGAAGTCAGTTGCCAGATGTCAGAGCTTTGATGTGTCCATGTCCAGGAAGAGATATTTGAGAGATGGAGAGGAATTGTGTTTTTGGGGTAGTCTTTGGAATGGAATAATGTTTAATGGGAGATGTACAGAAATGTAGCAGGAAGTGAGACACATTGTGACGTGTATGATTTAGCAAAATGAACAGCTTGTGTGTGTATAATTCTGAGACAATTTTACTTCTGTATGTTTAATAAACTGATTTTACTGTGCTAACAAGAATGTACTTGAATGCAAAAATTAAAAATCTATCCTGGTACACATCACACTTTTCATAAGTGGTTGTTAGCTACTCTCTCTTTGTGTGGAAAAAAGTAAAGACACCTGTTGAACTGGTAAAAACCAGGTGAAACTAACTCTTATTCCCCAGTTCATTGAATACAGAGAACCCTGCAGTTTAACCACAATATCTATTTATATTAACCTCCTATCCCTCTCTGTAGTTTGAACTGGTAAAGACCAGGTGAAACTACTCAAATCATTTCCCAGTTTAATCTGCACAGAAAACCCCATAGTTTAAATGCAATACTTATTTGCATTAAGTTACTGTTTCGTCGAGTAGAATTAAGCAAATATTCCTGAAGAGTTGGCAAAGACCATGTGAAGCTAATTATGTCATATTTTAGCATTCCACAGAAAGAACCCTGTAGTTTAATCACAACATTTGTTTTCATTAAGCTACTGTGTCTCTGCAAAGAATGAATTCAAGACACCTAATGAGCTGGTGAAAGCCAGGCGAAACAAGTCAAGTCATTTCTCAATGTTTTCTGCTGAGAGAGCAGCAGTTTAACTACAGCATCTCTCTGCACAGTGAGACTGTATGCATGGTTCATTAGACGTATTCAAGTGAATTTATTTACGGCTTAGCCCTTGGCTGATCATGATTCCTCTCAAGGTGGGTAAGGAGACACCTCGAGTATTTATAAGAGTCATAGCCATGGTCAGCCAATGGGAGGAATTGCAAACCAGACTGTCACCGTTTGATAAGTATATATATGTATATATATATATATATATATATATATATAT
>NC_068994.1:1119317-1121646 GCF_001194135.2 Octopus bimaculoides | reverse complement strand
TTTCAATTGATTTTAATCGATTTAAATTTCTTTTCTATTTGAAAATTGGTTATGAAACACGTGTAATATTTTTATTATATTTATCTTATGATATTTACTTTACTTTATATTATACTCATTTATTGTGCTTTTAATTATTAATTTTTCTGTATGTGATAGTGGATTTTCATCGATGAGTTCCTGAAAATTGGTTATTTTCCCTAAAACTATATATATTTTATATATACTTTATCTATAAGGCTCAATTTAATTTTAATTTTTTATAAATTGATTTTAATTGAGTTTTTTACCTGTAATTTTGGATTTTGTCCCTAATAATATTATTATATATATATATATATGGATATATGTATGTATATAAATGAATAATTAATAAGCCTCATGTGTCCAGTTAATATATTTAATGCTTCTTCTGTGAAACTCCAAGATTCTTCTCTTCTGTACAGTTGTTGAAAGATCTAAAACTCAAAATGTGCCACTTTGGCACGTGTTGTTGCCAATACATTCACAATCTTAGGGACATTAGCCAGGATTTATTGAGAATCATACATCAGAGAATTAAATACAAAAAAAAAAAAACGGAGAAACACATCAGAAATTCCTATTTTCATTTTGCAAATAAGTGGAAATACTGAGAGAGATGTAAGGACGTTGTGTGTGTGTTTTGGCCGTCAGAAGCTGGACGAACGCTGTTGCTATGGCGAATCCCTGGTGATGATTCTAATCCTGTGCTGTTGGTTGGAGGAGATTTATGAGCGGGGCTTTCATTCTCTTTGGTGTTTTGTAAGATGTGAGCATTAGGGACGTGGGTAAGGGCTTGAGGATATTTCTCTAATTTCTTGTGGTGCAACACCCAGGTTAGCCCTGCTCAAGTTTACTCTTGATTAAAGACATTCCAATCATGACCACCCCATCTTTTTTTTTCAGGCATCATTACACCATTACATCATCATCATCATCATTTACCGTCCGTTTTCCTTGCTGGCATGGGTTGGACGGTTTGACAGGAGCTGGCGAGGCTGGAGAGCTGCACCAGACTCCATTTGTTTGTTTTGGCAGGGTTTCTATGGCTGGATGCTTTGCCAACCACAGAATGTTGTACTGGTTGCTTTTTATGTGGCTCCAGTGAATCTTGGTGACTCCTTTTTTATTCCTTCTTAATAGAATGAGATATGAAGGGAAATTTGGCTACTGTTTTTAGTAGATCAAGCAAGCAGTGATAGATAATATGTAGTGCATGTGATCATTTCCTATTTTGGTTGTTACTGACCTGCTGTGTCCACTCACTGTCTATTTATCACTACTACAATAGCCTCTTCTCCCCACATCTGGCAGGCTTCATACCACTCCCACTCACAAACTCCCCACCCATCACTCTCTCAGCTATATTGCATTCACACCTCCCAAACCCTCACAGACCCCTTTTTTCTCCAGTCCTTCCACCATAAATCATCAACCCTCTTGAATCCCCGTTTTCCTTGCTGCCACCAACTTGCAGCTATTTATATCAATGTATACAGGTATGTGTGTATACATTTGTGTATATATATAAAGCATGGACCATTTGTACACTGGCTGATCACTTAATCAACATGAACGCAACATTCAAAATACTGCCTGGATCTACCTGGGATTATACCTAAGGGCTTATACCTTCATGGAAGTATGGACCAACCTCCATACCTTCTGGAAAAAGATGAATCGTGAACTTTTATTCTCCTGTCTGTATTATTCTCTACACTTTTACTCTTTATTCTTCTAGTTTTATTCCTTATAAACTGTGAATTTCCTTGTCTGGAACTTTCATACATACTCACTTTGTTTCTGATGATGGAATGGAGATGCTAACCTGTCACTTGGGATATCCCAGAAACAGCTGTAAGACTTCAAATTAACCTCATCCTAATTAAACTATTAGAATGACTTGAGATACTCATCCTGCCATGGTTTTTGATGTCTTTTTCCTCATCATTGTTTAATATCCACCTTCCATGTGTGTGTATGTGTGTGTGTGTGTGTGTGTGTGTAATGGTACTGAGTTTGCAACCCTGAGTTTCATGGTCCCTCACTGATCATACTTAGAGAAGCAAAACTCAACATTGAGTAAACTCATCAGTGTAATAAAAGTAATTACACACTCGTTTGTACTTCCCTGTTTGTAAATTCAGATACACACACACACACACACACACACACACACACACATGCACACAGTCATATACTCACACATTTACAGGTATGTATTCACATCCAAATAGAAACAGACATCACTATCTCCTGCCTCCTCCTCTTCCCCTATTCCTCTTCCTCCTCCTCCTCGTCTCTACCC
>NC_068994.1:1117492-1119096 GCF_001194135.2 Octopus bimaculoides | reverse complement strand
TAACCCTAACCCTGACCCTTATCTGGCACCAATCTCTCATTAACAATGAACATTATTTACACATTGACATCTCTCTTCCTCATTGCCATCATTGTCACCTGTCTGTCTGTCTGTCTGTCTGTCTGTCTGTCTGTCTGCATGTCGGTGCATTTGTGTGTGTGTGTGTTTGTGCATGTATGTGTTTGTGTGTGAGTGTATATGTTTGTGCATGTGAGTGTTTGTGTGTGTGTGTGTGTGTGCACATGTATGTGTGGTGTGTGGTGTGTGTGTGTACCTGCCATTATGCCTCTTTGGATGTGTGTGTGAGTGTGTGTTTGTGCATGTGTGTGTTTGTGTGTGCATGAATGTGTATGTTTGTGTATATTTATGTGTGAGTGTCTGTATGTTTGTGCATGTGAGTGTTTGTGCATGTGTGTGTTTGTGTGTGTGTGTGTGTGTGTGCATGTGTGTGTACCTGCTATTATGCCTCTTTGGATATGTGTGCGTGTGTAGTGTAGTGTAAGTGTGAGTGTGTGTTTGTTTTATGGCCTCTACATCAGTCATATTTCTATGACATGTCATCAATGCCACTACATCATAGTCACATAACTGTGACACAGCATACATCTATCATATTTACTGATGTCAACAAAACTATTGTGAGACACCTGGCATGGCATGTACTTCACTACATCACAACTGTGACCCTTGCTCCTACTAAATGATTCCGGCACTATTAATGAAGGACTTCATGTTTCAAGCTGCACCATCGACATAGCACAGGGGCCACTAACAGGGGCCACTTCCTATCAGCGCATTTCATTAAGTGTTACCATATTTTGAGTATTACAAAGCAATGAGAAAGTATTTGGCTTAGTGGTTACAGCATTTGGCTCACAACTGTAAGGTTGTGAGTTCAACTCCTGGTGGTGTGTGTCGTGTCCTTGAGCAAGATACTTTATTTCATGTTGTTCCTGTCCACTCGGCAGATGTAATTGAAAGGGTCAGCCTTGTCACAGTTTGTGCCACAGTGAGAGAACTTTGCCAAGAGTACACATGTCTGTGGAGTGCTCGGCCACATGCATGTCAATTTCATGAGGAGGCAGTTCCATTGATTGACTCAACAGGAATCTTCATGAGAGCAGCCAGCTACAGAGTCATGTGTAGTACAGTATGTTACACAATGTATGCTGTAATATGCATTGTTATATAAAATATGATATGTAACACATTACCTACATGTTACATGTAGTGTTATGTAATGCTATGTACTTTAAATCATATCACATTGAATACCCTATGATGGTTCACAACTCAAGGTGACCGGTGACTCCAAGTATGTTAAGTTCTATATTGCTGACAGTAAGAAAGACTTGTTTATGCTCCAGGGACCAGCCTGCAATGTCTGCAACAAGGTTCTAAACATTGGGCAGGGCAATATTTGAAATCAACAAAGCCTAATCTGCTTCTTTTGTTTTGAGGATTCATGACTACTGACCGAGACCTGACTACTGACCGAGACCTGACTACTGACCGAGACCTGACTACTGACCGAGACCTTTGGAAATGTGCTGTGCGTGAGAAGACCCGGCAAGCCAAGTAAGATCGTTGCCAGTGCCCCTGGA
>NC_068994.1:1112585-1115085 GCF_001194135.2 Octopus bimaculoides | reverse complement strand
GTATTTGTGTGAAACCAATGGTAACATTTTGACCAGTTGTATACCATAACTAGAATGAAATTGCTCAAAATTTATAAAAATACGTGCATGGATATGTGTATGCAATAATAAAAGAATAAGGATACATAAACAACAAATCCATAACTCCTCTGTTAGAAACACAACCTGCAGTGAACACTTCGTAAAATGTGGGAAAAGAAAATTCAAAAGATTTTCTGTCTTCAAACTATGAACAGAAAATGAACATTTTTGCAAGGCCAAGGCAGAATACTTTATTCGAAAATACCAACCGAAACTGAACAAAAGATAACGCCAAAACCACCAGAACTACCATCCACCGACCAAACACTGCCCGAATAATGAGAACTACATATGAGTAATTCATTGTAATCATTAAGATTAAAATAAAAATTATCCCTACCAAAAAAGCTATCTCTACTCATTTTTCCAAATATCTAAATACATATATGCTTACATACACACACACAAATATATAATATATATGTATATAAATGTGCAAATATATACATAATACATATATGCATATATTGTATATATGTGTGTTGGGGTGTGTATGTATATAATCTGTGTGTATGGAATTAAATTGCTGAACTTCTGACCAAAATGTCAACAGTTCAGAAAGTGATTATAGCCATCAGAGTTTTAGTAAAGGTATATTAGTTTTGCTTGAATCTGTCTGTTTGGGTGACAAGAGGAACCACCCGCATTTCACGGTTGACTGACTAGCAATGAGAAGAGCAACAGAGCATCCAACTGTGAAATCACTTGCTCTCACAATATGCAAATATTCAAAACTGGCAAAACACTACAGCAGCCATGACAGCATGACGAAATTGATGTAAAACAATCTTACTCTGTGTGTGTGTGTGTGTGTGTGTGTGTGTGTGTGTGTGTGTGTGTGTGTGTGTGTGTTTATGTTGGAGTATATGTGTGTGTGATTGTGTTTGTTTACCTGGGTGTGTGTTTGTGTGATTATGTGAGCTTTTATTCGTTTTTTAAGAAATATCTATGTGTATCTTAAAGTTAATTTAGTAGAAGGAATTTGAAAAGTGTAATATAAGTGATTTATAGAAGTGATATAGACGATACCAACGACCCAGTCTTCAGCATCACAAAAGTGATTATGATAACAGAGATTTGTTAGACTGATGCAAGGCCAGGAATTTAGACACAGGCTGGAACAACCAATTAAACCTGCTCCCAGCATTTTACTGGTACTTTGTTTCATTAGCCTCAGAAGGATGAAAGACAAAAGTCAACTCCAGTCACATTTGAACTTAGAATGTGGAGGGCTGCAATTAAAGGTAGTTTGTGCCAAGCTCCAGTAATTTAGGTAATCAACTGCCCTTTCTGCCAATGATTAGGGTGATTTCTTTAATTGACCACAAGGGTCCAAAACATGGACGACAATACCAAAGGAAGAGATACAACACACAAACAGGTAGGGTTTGCTTCAATCAAAGGGAGACTCTACAACATTAATTTGAATTAAAGATAAATTTGAAGCAGATGGAGCTGCTCAGAATGTCCCTAAGAAATGTTCCAGAAGACTGTGGGACTCAACAAGCACCCTAAAGCAAGAAAGGGTACTTAGAGAAGTATTGCCTGAGTACAAGAAAATTTGTGAGTTGTGAAGCAAGAATTTCAAAAGCATGCTTCCATCACATTTTGAAGTGATATCTTTGAAAACGTTACATTCCAAGAGTAGTCCATACTTTCAATGAAGATGATGCTGACCAAACAGTGGTGTTTTGTGAATGGCACTTAGCAAGATATGTAAATGAGGCACATTTTCCAATAAAGATTGTTTTGGCTGATGAGGCTATATTTAAATTAATTGCCCCAATTGTACCTACTGGGAACTTGAGAATCTGCAGGTTAATTTGCAATGAGTTACATTATGGTGTGGCTCCTCATCAAAAGAATTCGTTGCACCCCCCATTTTTTATGGTGCAGTGATTGGTTTGTCTTCTTGAACTCTCTGCAATGATCTGTCATGCCAAACATTGAAAGGGACTTCGAAGAGCTGGAGTTTTGTTTCCAGCAAGATGGGGCACCCTCATACAACCATAGTATTGTAGGGGCCTATCCTGACGAGATTTTGTCAAACAGGTGGATTGGATGAAGAGGTTCAGTAGAACATGAAATAGAAAACAAATGAGGACAGCCATTGAATGGGAATGAGCAGAAATGCTGAATGAAATGTCGGTGGTGCCATTGCTTTGCATCATCCACAATGTCGGGACCAGAATGGTCATTGGTTTAAAAAAAAAACAGGAATTTATAGAAAAATTAAATAAATTCTGTCTGTGAGTTCTGTTAAATTTTGAAAATGAAATGCATTTTAAGAAGCACTGATTTTATAGCTACTCGAAATGTGTATATTGTTTTGCACCCCCCCACTCTCTCTCTATACAAGATATACATACATGTGTGTGTGTGTGTGTGTGTGTGAATGTATATATATATATATATATAT
>NC_068994.1:1107086-1112575 GCF_001194135.2 Octopus bimaculoides | reverse complement strand
ATATATATATATATATATATATATATATATGCATTTATATATATGGAGATAGATAGATACATTCATACATGCATATATGCATGCATAAAAATCATACATATATACATGCATACGTACATATATACATATATACATGCATCAATGCATACATTCATGCATACATACATACGTACATACATACATGCATGCATCCACACATACATAGCAATGCAGATGGAATATTGGGATGAGTTGCAGAGTGATGCCTGGTGATGAGCAAACAGCAATGTCACAACTAACCAAGACAGCAGAATTTCAAGAGAGGAGCTTCGTTATTTCAGTCAGTTTTATTTAATGATTGGGAGATATCTTACCATGGTGATATCTTGTCACTTGTCTTATCAAATTGTCTTACACATTTGTGTGCATGCGATGGATGTGTGTGTGTGTGTGTGTGTGTGTGTGTGTGTGTGTGTGTAATGTCTTTATTCTTCAAAGCATCAAGATTATATTGTGCAGACAACATACATTGACTTCATTAAGAATTACCAGACAATGCTTTATACACACACCAAAATCAGTTACGCATTTCAAAATAGGTATTATATTTATATATATATACATGAAAACACACATGTATGTTTACATTTATACACACATACAAACATATATGCTTTGTGAGTGTGTATGTATATATATATATATATATATATATATATATATAAGAAGTAAATATCATATATACATGTGTGTGTATACACCCACTCATATATATATATATATATATATACACACATACACACACACGCACACACACACACACACACACACACACACACACTGAGTGAGAAACTTATTTGTCTATAAGTCTGACTCAATTCACAGCTATAGAATCTTTTAATCTGTTGCAACACAATCTGTGTCTGTAGATCTCTCCAGCAGAGTGTTAGAACAGAGAGAGATTAAAGAATTCCAATATATCGGCCAGTGTTTGCTTGTCATAGAAATGTTCCACCAATTCTCTTTCAATTTGAACTTATTTTGTCTCTGTTAAAAATAGTCTTCACCGTACAATTAGAACCCACCTTGTCACAAACCCATCATTATTATTTTTACCCCTGTTTGAAGCAGATTCAGAAATATTATTCTGTTTGTTTCACTGTTTTCCTGCCTGTTTCTTTGTTGTTTTTACTTACCATCTTACTTACTCATACACACACACACACACACACACACACACACACACACACACACACACACACACACACACACACACACACACACACACACACACACACACACACACTCAAACACACATATGTATGTATGTATGTGCATACAAAGTAAACATGTATACATATATATGCGTGTGTGTGTGTATTTATATACCTTGTCTTTATAGATCTGATGTGTATGGAAGCGTAAGTGGAGGAATGTGGGTGGAAGAGGGGGGGTTGTATTTGTTTGGGTTTGAAAGAGAAATTGATTTTTGCATTTTTCTTCCATTCTTACACATGTTCTATTATTTATTTGTTTGTGTGTTTATTTATTTCATCATAGCAACCTTAATACCTGCCTACACACCCTTATCCCGCCCACACACACATACATATATGTATATGCATTGATCGATATATTGGAATTCTACTTATAAACCTACATACATACATACATACATACATGTGTATGTATATATATATTTATATTTATGTATATATATATATATATATATATACACACACACAGACATATGTATATACATACACACACATATATATATATACATACATATATATATGTATATATATATATTTATATTTATGTATATATATATATGTATATATATATATATATATATATTTATATATATATATATGTATATATATACACACACACACATATGTATGTATGTCCACACACATTCATATATGTATGTGCATACCTAAGAGCAATGACATATATCATTTCATCATTTTGTTCATTTTTCCATGCTTCCATGAGTTAGATGAATATATTTTTGAGGCATTGTTTTACAGCCTGGTGGCCCTTCTTATGCCTATCCCATTACAGGTTTTTCGTGTAAGGAACCTCATATTGCACATGGCTTTGAAGACATAAAGATTTGATGACGGGGAAACTAACAACAACAACACAACTCAGTTGTAGAACATGAGTAAAAACAGCCATTCAAGCATGCATGTATGTATATATATATATATATATATATATATATATATATATATATATATGTATGTATGTCATTATTCAGTTTTGTTTCAAGATTTCTTGCCATTAGAGAAAGAGCCGGTAAAAAGTGTAAAAACAGCATTTCTAGTTTATAAATGACACAAACCTATTTTAACTAACCTAAATTTAAGAACTGAGAACTGAGCCCTAGTGAACTCCTGCCAGCCAACTGAATTCTTACTGTATTCATTGCTGTCATCATGCTGACAACGTCCCTGTGTAGGGCTCCAATGGCTATCACAAGCTATTCATTTACTTTTAGCTTCCTCTGCAGCCATCAGATCACCAAGCAAGCAGCCCTGTTAAAAGCATTCTCCAAGTTGACAAACGCTGGTTACCACAGCTAAGTAATTCTTTTATAATTGTCTCATCAGAAAGATGGCTTCGATAGTAACTCTTCCTGCCACAAATTGAACAACATCCCATCAATCAATCTATAACTCTTTCTATAACTTTTTTGACCTTATCCAGCAATATTATATGTTTTTAATTAATTACCTTGTCCTCAAACGAATCTTCTTTCCCCTTTTAACAGTTGACTATAATGTTGTCATATCATTCCCCACTGCAATATATTCTATCTACAACAACAATGAATGATTACCTTTAAGTAGGAGAGAAGCCTAACATTTTTAATCAATTAAAATTAATTAAAAAATAGAAAGTAGACAATGCACCAGAGAGTAATTCTAACTTTGGCCATATGGGGAGACAACAATGGATGTGTTTCTGTCTTAAAAATTTTCCTCAGCTGGCTGTTGAGAGAGAGATAGATTTTGAGTGAAATGATAACTTGAAATATTGATTGCACACCTCAAACGGTGTATATAAGTGAAAAGCAGCAGGAAATAATGATGGTATAGAAAACTGGATAATGTCTCCTTGTCTTTCTACATTATTCCCTCAACAGAAATATGATGAAATAATATGGGAAGATGACTTCACTTTAAACCATTACTTCATTCATCACTTCGGTCAGAATACTTCTTAGTATTTCAGTTCAAATATTACATTTCTTGATGTTGTTCTAGTTGTTCTTATCATTAAGTCTCTTATTTTACAGTGCTTACTTTCACAGTTAGCCACAATGTTCTGTTGTAATCTCTTGGGGCAGAAACCATTCCATAATTTTATTTGTTGCCACCCATACAGCGCTGGATGTGGTTTGAAATCTGCAGAATAAACCAAGCATATAATATTCATTACGTTTGCCATTAGGAATGCAGTTTGTCACTCGCCTCATTCCATATTGTGGCCATATACAATATTGGTTCCAGCTAACTTACACAATCAGAGAATACCATTTCTTCATGGTCAACTTGGCTGTTAATTCACCAATTCCTACCGTTAGTTAATCTGAGTCAACCAAATGTTCCCTTTACAAAATTCTTACTTTCTAAACTTTATCCACCCCCACACACACACACACACGCACACACTCTGATGCTATATATCTCTCAAGTGCCAGTTATACCTGATATAATTCTTCATATTAATCAGTCAAAGCTTATTGCTAACAGAAAAGTTTACCAATTATTATTATTATTATTATTATTATTATTATTATTATTATTATTGTTACTATTACTATTATTATTATTATTATTATTATTATTATTATGATCATCATTATTATTATTATTAAGGCAATGAGCTGGCAGAACCATTAGCACATTGGACAAAATGCTTTGTGGCATTTCTTCCAGCTCCTTACATCCTGAGTTCAAATCCTACTGAGGTCAGCTTTGCTTTTCATTCCTTTGACCCCTAAAGTTGCTAGCCTTGTGCCTAACACTGAAACCCTTATCATTTTTATTATTATTATTATTATTCTAAGGGTTTCAATGTGAGGATAAATGGCCTAGTGGTTAGGGTGTTGCTCTCACGATCGCAAGATTGTGATTTCACTTCCTAGACATATGTAAGTTGTGTGATTTTGTTGGATGGTGTCTGTCTTTCATTTGTGTTGTGTGATTAATGTTATGTGTTTTAGTGTTGGGCTGAGGGCACATTGCACCAGTGAATGGTGGATGTGTACAGTATGGTCTGTTGGGGCCGTGTGAATTGCATCCTGCCAATTGGGTGGGGGTTTCTTGAGTATGGGTAGTGTGGGTTGTTTTATTTTACTGGACGTTTATCTTCTCTGCTGGGTCAGCCATGCCATTCAGATGCCAGGTAACCAGCTCCCAAAGATGGTCCTCTTCAGTGAGATCGAGACTTGAAGCAAACCTCATGAACCCTTTAAACATCCTTTTCATGATGGCCTCTCATCTTATGTGGTGTCCCTCCCAGTTAGTTGGAGCCCTTACTTCATAAGGGACCAAGATACCTAAGACTATACAAATATTCCTGTTTTTCCTTCTTACATCTGACCAGATGAACTTGCTTTCTTCATCAGTTTCCAAACAGTCCCGTCTCAAATGACTGGGCCTCGGCCATTGTGCTAGACCTTGTTTGCTACTTGTTTACATCACTTCTTATCTGTTTTCGCATCAAAGTGTTGGCATATTGCCCGAGGAACTTAACAACCAATTCATTTCTCTCAGTGAATGTACTTGAACTTGGCAGCCAAAAATGATATGCTTCACTTGCACACACTCTCTGCTTGATGTCAGCATTTTCCTTTCCACTATTTTATTTCTGTAATTATTTGTAGTTAGACATTAGTCCTGCAGCTAGAAATCAGGCCAGTTTCTGTTTCTAGTTTCAATGCTTTGAGCCGTTGTTGCCCCTCATTATGGTTTACTTCTCCTCTCTCAACTCAAGGTGGATTTTGACGATGATCAGCTTTTCCTCTCCGTATATTTTGAAATTCTGATTTGATTTTGTCTTTTGTTTTCATCGTTTTAAACAGTTTCTGTTCTTTTGAATTTATCTAAATCTTTCACTGCAGTGTACTCTGATGAATAATAATTAAATAGATTGGCAGAGTTTTAAACATTGTTAGTTACAAAGTATAAAGACTGAGAGAAAGAGTATGGGTAGTTTGTGAGGGTGGAGAGAAGAAACAACAACACATTGTGTGTGGGATCAGCTTGCAAATCCAAATCTTGATGACCACTCCTTTTGGAGAAAATCGGCAAGAGATCAACAATACTAGTGAGGCAGAGTAGAAGACCCAGTTGCTACATGTGTGGTAGTAAAAGTCACTCAAAGGCTAGACTTTCTAACCAGAAATGGGAAAACAAAAAAGAAAAGTGTAAGTGGTAAACAAGAACAGATGGGGGGGGGGCAACAGCAGGCCCCTGAGATGAAGACCATGG
>NC_068994.1:1104565-1107076 GCF_001194135.2 Octopus bimaculoides | reverse complement strand
GGGGGGGGGGGCAACAGCAGGCCCCTGAGATGAAGACCATGGGTGCTGCTGCAGCTACTGCTGCTGCTACTGCTGCTGCAACTCTTAGTGTCAAAGCTCCACTATTCATACTTCTGAGAATATACAGAGGAAGTGCAAACAATTGCAATTATTTCTTAATATTACGAGCACTGAGGGTTAATGATACTAAGGGACCAAAAACCTAGTGGTATTTCTTTTTTAAACACATGACCGACCAAAGGCTCTGAGGTGGGACTATGCTACATACACATCTCACATGTAAATCATGCTATCCATATGTCATAAATAGAACTTTACTATGTATATACCTCATATATAGAATTCCACCTAATATACATTTCATCTAAAACGCTCCACCATGTATACACTTCCACACAGAACTATACTATATATATCCACATTTCATACATAGAACTACATTCTATATATTCACATTTCATAAATAGAAGTCCTCTACACTGCCCTTCAAAAAGACAGAACTACTATATATATGTATGTATATATATAGTATATATATATATATATATATATATATATATATATATATATATATATATATATATATATATATATATACACACACATATATACACACACACACATATATACATATATAATTATATATAGCTGCACTTCATATACACACTAGAACATAATGTTTACATTTCATCAGTACAAGAACTCGACTGTGTTTACATTTCCTAAATAGAAGTTGGGTGTATTTGTATTGTAGCTGCTTGATTACCTGACACTGGCAAATACTAGGTTTTCTTTGATCATCTGGCTAAAGTAAAATTAATAAAGAGACTATTAATGGCAAAAATAGAAAATAACTTTGGCTAAAGATCAAATTTCTTCAGCATTAACAGTTTCCAAAAGGGAAAGGAGGCAGGACGGAGATGGGTGGCATTTTTGGCTAAATCAATATTCTGTATACTTTTGATAGTTCGGGTTAACAGGACTGGGTTTACAAAGTAGTTTTAGCCCTGTTATCCCAGATCTTATCTGACTGAATTACAAATAACGGACTTTTTTTTATCATTTTGTTGACATTGTTATGTTCCATCCTGCTTCCTGGAACAGGATGTTGACAAAATCAGTAGAGCTTCAAGTGAAATGCTTTGTGGGAGTGAGTTATGACTTGTTAGGGTCAGAGTTCAAATCCAATCAGAGCCAACTTTAACTTTCATCATTCTGTTGTCAATAAAATAAACTACTGGAGCTAATTTAATCAATTATAATTTAATCATAATTTAATTACAATTATAATTTAATCAGTTATACCCCCACCACACCCCCGATCACTCACGACCTTGTGTCTATGACCATAGATCATACTTCATCTACCATTATTTGAGACATTTCTTCACAGAACTCGGTAAAAGAATTCCATCTGAGGCCAAACAAGGAAATCAACTCAATTTCGCACCAGCTCAAGGTTTTTTATCTTTTGTCTTTCATTCTTTTACTTGTTTCAGTCATTAGACTGTGGCCATGCTAGGGCAGCACTGCCTTGAAACGACCATAGTGCTTATCATTTTGTTAAGCCTTGTACCTATTCTATCGATCTCTTTTGCTGAACTGCTAAGTTACAGAAACATAAACACACCAACTCTGGTTGTCAAGCAGTGGTGCTTCACAAAGCACAGGTTTTTTTTTTGATCATCTTGATGATGTTTCCATTCATTGAATATATATATATATCAACAAATGATTTATACATACACAAATGTATATAAATATGTATGTATGGATGTATGTATGTATGTATGTAGATAAATATGTATGTATGTATGTGTGTGTGTGTGTGTGTGTGTGTGTGTCTGTGTGGAGTGAGAAAGAGAGGGATAGGGACAGAGAGAAACACAACATAGACACACATTTATATATACCTGTATGCATATATGTTACCAATAAATATATATGTACAACACATCATATACTAGAAAACCTGAAATAAATTTAAAGTATTTAAATTAGAGTCTTGTGTAATTTTGTTGTGAGTCTTTAAACAGAAATAAAGGCAAATCGATATTTTTTACACAAAAGTTTCCTCAAGTTTTCTCTGTGCAAAGAGAATAACAAAATATATTTACATCTGTTTAAAGTTCCAAAGCAAAATTCTAAAAAATTATAGTTTAACTGCTTTAAAGACGAATCAAACACAAATAATGTAAGGTTGAATGGAGATTTGAATATTAGCAATGGGGCAAGAGAGATTCTATAATGCTGGGGTCCTGAAAAACAAGTACAACCTGTTGACTCTGTAAAGTGGTTGATGTGAGAAAAGGAAGGCAGCCATAGAAACCATTCCAAAACTGAGGCTTTTGGCAATGAGATGTGGCCTTCCAGCCTGGTAGATCCTCGCAAATTGTTTGATGCAGGACAGCATGGAATGAAAGTCGACATTAAAATCAAGATGGTGAGGAGGAGAGGGGGAGAAAGAGGAGGAGAGGGGGAGAAAGAGGAGGAGAGGGGGAGAAAGAGGAT
>NC_068994.1:1102197-1104523 GCF_001194135.2 Octopus bimaculoides | reverse complement strand
AAGAGGAGGAGAGGGGGAGAAAGAGGAGGAGAGGGGGAGAAAGAGGAGGAGAGGGGGAGAAAGAGGAGGAGAGGGGGAGAAAGAGGATGATGATGATGATGGTGATAGTGACAAGAATGGCAGCAGATACCTGTACACATACATACATACATACATACACGCAAAAGCATATATACACACACACATACATACATACACATAAACACATACATACAAGCATACATAAATGCATATGTACTTATTTTCACGCACACATACATACATGCCAACCTCTTCACATTTTCCCTGTCCAAAATTCCACGGCCAAGGAAGGAGGTCATCCACCCAACTCTGGCGATTATTTTATTAACCAGGGAAATTAACTAAAGAACACAAGTCATTCTTGTTGGTTGCTCTACTGATTCTGCCAGAGCACAGTTATGACAACTCAGACAATAAGATTAATGTAATTAGTGAATCTCAATCAATCAACTCCATCTAATGAGGCTTTATTGAATTTGTTTTGATAATGTGTGATGTTACGGCTGAAGATGTTGAATTAGTGTGGCCATTAGAAACACACACAGACGTGTGTGTGTGTGTGTGTATTCATACACATGCACACACATACATCTATGTAGTTACATGCATATACATACATAATGGTGAACACACACATATATCTAGACACTCTTACACGTGCTTACACACATACACACACTAGCATAGGAGGTGGAGTGGGGGCACTGGCATGGCTCTAGGGACAGGCATGTCTGTGTAGTTAAGCAATTTGCTTTGCAACCACGTGGTTCTGGGTTCAATCTTGCTGTCTGGTACTTTGGAAAGTGTTATCCATGGTCCTGGGACCACCAATTGCTTGTGAGTTAATTTGACAGACAGAAACTACAAGGAAGCCTGTTAAATACATATGAATGAGATATAAGGATAAACACAGGTTTATATAATAAGGTCTTATGCACGTTTTACCAATATGGTTGTTTAGGGCCCAAATGCTCAACCCCAATGGGTCGTCAGGAAACATTTTATGCATGACAACCAGTGTTGACCTGTTTAAGTCCCTGTAACTTAGTATTTTGGTAAAAGAAAAGAAAAAGGCCAGCAGACTAAATACCAGACTGGAAAATAAGTTCTGCTACTGAGTTGTTCAGTTAAAATCCCTTGAAGGTGGTGCCCCAGCAAGGCCACAGTCCAGTCACTGAAATATAGAAGATATATAAGTGATTTAGATATATAGGTTAAGTAAGAGTGGGGTAAAAAAAAAAAACCAAAAAAAACTTGTGGAATGTTGTTCAAAGCTCATCGACAGTTATTGGCTATCTGATGTCATAATACAGTGGTGGCAATGCTCCTGCTACTGGGTCTACATCGTGAATTCCATAGTATCCATAGAGTTACTATGACAATGAAACATCACTCTCGGTCTACATTATCAAACTGAGTGAAACAGCATGAGGATCTGCCTTCTCCGGTCCTTCCTGCAACCATCCAAGTGCAACATCAACCCTGTCAACCTCCCCCAGTTTCACTCTTCCCCCCCCCATACCATCCTAAAGGCCATCACTTTTAATTCCGCCCCCTCACCCTTCACCCAAACATTTTAAAAGAAAACAAACAAAAAGAGGATAAATTGGATTGTGTAATGCTAACTACACAGTGTCTGAATAAAAGAAGTGATTGTCACGGATGGAACACTTTTGATCACACGATTTTGTTGGTTTTAGTTTGTTTTGATCTGACGCAAAATCGCCGACCGAATCAGCCGCGGGAAAGGGAAATGGCGTTACAATGCAAGGGAGACAACTCAGTGACTGACTTACAAGACCACGCAGTGTTTGTGGATTGCGTGTGTGCAACGATTGGGAGACTGAACGTTTAAAATACATACATGCACACTTAACCGCATACACACACACACGCACACACACACACGCACACACACACACACACACGCATACACACAAACATGCATACCTACATATATACACACATACATGCATACATACATACATACATACATACATACCATCAAACCTCCACGTTGTGATAAAAAAAGGATGTTGGCTTTGTTATAGCAGTGTCGAAGATATCAGCCGCATCATCGGCAGTCAAACTCGACTCCAGAAAACTGTTTGACTCTATTGCTCACTCATGGTTGCCAAAGTGTCTCCATTTGGCAAGTACCTGCTACCTTAGTTGCTGCCGCTGAGAGGATCACAAAAGACCTGGGCAACAATTCTTCCTGAGAGCAAAACATTCATTTCCAGGAATTCTTACAAGGAGGTACCAAAATGGTTAAATGCCTGCATCTGCAGCTGCTTGAAATATT
>NC_068994.1:1100965-1102157 GCF_001194135.2 Octopus bimaculoides | reverse complement strand
TTTTTTTTTTTTTTTTTGTGGATGGCCAGCAGATTTATGCTAAAAAAATATTAACAATGCCAAAACACTGGCTGGGCTTCATAACAAAATTTTCAGCTGACATAGAAATGGAATTTAGCCAAAAGAAATGTTCATATTTGGCTGTTGACTGACAAAAACCAATTCTCCAGACTCAGAATCTGCACAGTCGTTTGATGTTTCCTGTTCCACATAAAGAATGCTGCAAACGCCTAAGCATTGGTGAAAATATATCATGTGAAAATGCTGTGAATAATGATAGAAGGATCCAAGAACAATTACATCAGACTTAGAAAAACATGGCAGTCAGAATCGTCTTCTTGCAACAAGACATCTCACATTGGTACATAGACAGTACCAATGTTGATTTCAACATTTGGGATACTTGACTGATCTGTAGAGGAAATCCATTCCATAGACATTAAAAGCCACAAGATACAGACATCAGATGGAAGTCTCCATGGAATCTGTGATGTTGACAGGCTGTACTTAAGAAGAGATGAAGGAGTCAGAGGCTGGAGACCAGTGCAGACATCCTTTGTTTTTCTCTCTCTCTCAGGCAGCACCTGCTAAACGACAAGGGATGATCTGGTAACAGAGAAGGGACGATGCTACGGTTTATTCATTATGACTTGGCAGCAGATTTGGGGTGGATTCTGTGAAGGTCACAGTTGTAGAGTTTACAGAACCCAGCATTCACACAATATATCTTCTATCTCATGGGTTGATAACACAAAGAACCACAGAAGTTTCGATTTTCATCCCTAAAATGTATCCTAGATGTCAATGGAAGTAATTCGAACCAAGGCCTGAAACTAAATCTTGCTGCAGGGTCTTTCATCTGGCAGCTTCCTGATTTCCCTTGGAAAATATTGCCAAGTGAACATTATGAGCAGAGACTAGACAATGATGGAGCCTCGATGATCGCAAAGAAATAACAGCCAAATCACCCTCAAATCACTTTCTCGTCTTGCAGTAACAAATGATATCAGACAATGTAGTCTCTGCTATATATATATATTTATATATATATATATATCATCATCATCATCATCATCATCATCGTTTAACGTCCGCTTTCCATGCTAGCATGGGTTGGACGATTTGACTGAGGACTGGTGAAACCGGATGGCAACACCAGGCTCCAATCTAATTTATATATATTATATATATA
>NC_068994.1:1097750-1100768 GCF_001194135.2 Octopus bimaculoides | reverse complement strand
ATATATATATATATATATATATATATATAATAACATAAATAATATATAATTATATGCATATATCCATACATATATGTACATACCTACATATATATGTATACATACTTGCATATATATTAATACAGGACATCACAAGAAACGTTAAACACAATGAGAAACGAAAACATAAAAACGAAGACAGAAAACGAACTTTTTTTCAAACAACGAAAAAAACAGAGAAACGAGACATGCAGCATAAAGAATATTTCCCTTCTTCAGTTATATACATATATATATATATATATAAGAGGGGATGGTCACGATTGGAAGGTCATTGATCAGAGCTGACTCGGGACAATAACTAAGAGTCGTCTCGAGAACGCCACAATTTTTGACGGCAGAGACAGGTCGAAGGGAGACAACTCTGTAGTCCTTCACATCTTTTCTTAAAAACTAGTTTTCGTCCGATGGAAGCAGTTTTTAACCAATGTGTCTATCATCTTTTTGTGGGGATATTTAGTTGGAACCTTTTTATTTAAGAACCGACTGTCATGTAGAAAGTCATGAATGTTGCAACTTCACATTTTTCTTTATTAATTTTCGTTAATTTTCTGTTTATGAATAGCTCATTATTCTATTTAACACCACCAATACCATTACCACCTTATGTAACAGGAACAAGACAACACACCTCCACCACTACCAGCACCACCACCACCACCACCACCACCATCTATTAATGTTCATCTTCCATCCTCTCATGGTTCAAACTGTTTAATAGGATCTGTCTGATGAAAAGACTGGATTGTGCACCAATGTCTGCATTGACGTGGTTTTCACGGCTGGGTTCCCTTCCTGATGCCTACCACTTTACAGAGTGGACTAGGTGCATTCTTAATGGCACTGGCACTAATGATCCCCTTTAACTGAAGGCGCCTGCAATGGAGAGGTAGCTTTCTACTCGGACATGAGAAGTTAAAAGACAAGAGAAATGGCTAGAGCAGAACATCTCTCTTGTTGTGGATTGAACAAAACAAGTTTCTGTGCACGTGACATTGTTCATGTGTGCATTTGCAGCATCTTAACTCTCTTCCACTTTTTTCATCAGTTTTTTTTTAACTAATAAAAGAGCAGTAGCTCTCAGCCATAAGCAGAACTCAAACGTTTTCTGCCTCTCTTTCCATACTGAATCCAACCAGAGCAAGCATTCATTGAAATCAATCCTTACCTTCTTTTGCAAGACACATTTCTGTTGAATGAGGCATCAATTTGCCATATATTAATTCCACCAAGTTACTCAGCATGGCTGTTGGTTTCTGCTCTTCTACTTCAACAACATATTTTATTCACCCAACTTATGTTTAAACCAAAAAATCCTGTTCATTTTTGTTTTCAATCCTAGGCATTACAAACATTCTTCCATTTATGTATCCACTGCAAATGTCCGATTTTACACTGTATAAATTTACTGTATAAATTTACACACACAAGATGTGAAGACCAAGTGTTATTTTACACTCTGTAAATCTATACACAGTTTGTGTGTAAATTATTGTCTAAATCTACTCACAAGATCTGTGTAAAACCCCTGTGTATATCTACACACTACTTATGTACACCAAGTGTTATTGTACCCTGTGTAAATCTACACACAGGATGTGTGTTCCAAGTGTTATTATTTTTGTTTTAGAAATCAACTGCTTTAAAAATGAAAGTTATCTTTCCCACAATGCATTGCGACTCCGTTGTTTCAAACGCTTCGTTCTTTTGCGTGGCTTTACTATTGTTTGTGGTTGGTACTTTTTTTACTTTTTTCCTGTCACTTATTTGTTGTTGCTGTTGTTGTTGACTTCAAAAGATTTACTGAATATTTGCTAATACAGACACATGCTCAAATATGTACACACACAAACACACACATACACACACACACACACACACACACAGAGTTATACAAGGTCACATACACATTTCACATACAGACTGATGCACCACCCAAATGTATGCCATGACTTCTGTTTGCACACACATATACATGCTAATATACACACTTACACACACAGATGCATCACACATACACACACACACACACACATGTAAAAACATACAGATATGTACAGATACACACATGCACACACATATGCATAGCCACAGAGGTATGTATGGTCAAACACACACACACACACACACATATATGTCAAGGCATATGCACACATATGCATAAACATGCACTGATATGTAAACATACACACACACACAATTAGTCAGTGTGACTCTATGTATACATATATAAATGCACAAACATACACAGATACACACACACACACACACACACACACACACATACATATATGTACAGACACTGGCATCCACATATGTACAAACTCATGTATATATACATACACACAGATATGTTCAGAGACACACTTATACAAACAGATCTATGTTATCAATATTTACACACACATATACCCATGAAGACTGACCATCTAACACACACACACACACACACACACACACACACACACACACACACACACAAAGCACAAATGTACAGGTTCATTGATTTTATAAATATATAGAAACAAATATTGGGAGACCATTGCACATATACGCACATACACATCCACACCCACTCACATACACACACACATACACACACACATACACACAAACACACTTACCTTTAGATAATATGCACACACACACACACATATTATCCGTTGTTAAATAATCTATGCTATTCACACAAAACTTCAATGTACACCAAACAAAATGTCAACAATATTGAATGTTATAAGAGAAAGAATTTAATATATTAAAATCTCACTTTTTATTCCATTCCAATTGACATTCTCTAACTTGTTTGATCTGATGTTTTCACAGAAAATTCATTTACACACACACACACACACACACACTAGTACATACATACATATATATATATATATGTATGTGTGTGTATATATATATATATATATATATATATTTATATATATATATATATATATATATATGTATATATATATACATATATAT
>NC_068994.1:1091747-1097670 GCF_001194135.2 Octopus bimaculoides | reverse complement strand
AGTAAAGTAACATTCAGGTAGAATCTTATGCAAAAGACTGTGCAAAGCTCATCCACAGTTACTGGCTACCTGATGTCATCATACAGTAGAAATGCTCCTGCTACTTGAAGCACATCAGGGAATTCCATAATGTTTAGAGAGAGAGAGAGAGAGAGACCAGCCATCTAAATTAACAGTTGTGTAGTTGATAAAGGGATTAAGGATACAAAGACCAGGAAGACGGCGGGACAATCAAGATTAGTTACCAGAATGCTGAAAATATCTGGCAGGGTGGGCCATGCTTTAGATACTTGCCCAAAGGAGTCACAGCCAATGGTTGATGTAACAACTGCAAGAGCAAAAGAAATTCTTTACAGAGAAGGAAGTACAGAGGCATCAAATTGATGGACCAGGTTATGAAAGCTATCAAAAGATTGATAACATTATTTATTGATTAGGAATAGAATTATTTGGGTTTGTACAATGAATGTGTGTGTGTGTACAGATACAAACAAATAATATACATCGAATAACACTGTGAAGATAATGAAAAAGTTTGATGGAGCTTCAGCTATGATAGGTTGGTATTAAGATGAAGCGTCCATTTTCTGGCCTCTATTAAACTTTTGTTAAACTGAATAAATGCACTTAATTTTAACCATTAACAACCCCAGAACGTTCTACTACTTTGCTTTACCTAATAATTAAGTTAGGTTTAGCTACAGCTTCTATTGCATTCATTATATATCTGAAGAACTACTTGAGAAATTTGTCAATATCTTCAGCACGATTGATAGTTGTTAGTGTAAACATCTGAAGAGCAAATCCAGTTTATGCACCAAGTAACAAAGTGATTAGGAATCTAAGCTCAAATAGGTTCCACTAAATACACCAGCAGGCAATCACTCTTAAATTTATTCCATATTTTCCACAGAGGTGAATTAGCCAAATCATTAGAGCCCTGCACAAAAATGTAAGCAGCACTATTTACTTACGGTTCTTTATGTTATGAGTTCAAATCCCACTGATGTTGACTTTAGCTTCTTTCCTTGCAGAGTTGATAAAATAAAGTATCAGCCAAATAATGGTTTCAACTTTTATCACAAGGCCAGCAATTTCAGGAGATAGAGTAAGTCAATTATACTGTCCCCAGTATGCAACTGGTACTTATCTCATCGACTCCAAAAGAATAAAAGGCAAAGTCGACCACGGTGGAATTTGAACTCAGAACGTAAAGACAGTCGAAAGACTTTGCAGCATTTTGTCCGGGGTACCAGCTGACCCCATTAGAACTGGAACAAACAGTGCAAGGCGTTAATGCTTTACAAATTCTGGAAGGTTGTTATATGCTAATCAGTATAACTGCATGAGTAAAAATGTGTATAAGTATGCTATATAAATATGTGTGTATGCATAGCTATATATATATATATATATATATGTGTGTATGTCTTTCGCTGATGTATATCAAGGTAAAGATGTAAATATTACCAACAAAGACAATAAAATGGGTCTTTGATATGAAACATAATTAAAATAAAAAGAAAGGAAAAAAAAAAAATCATTTGTCCCCATTTGTCCATCTTCCTGCCCACAACACCGGAAATACATGTCAAATACATTATTTCTATCAAACCCTTTTGCTGGTGTAGTTTGGCCTCTGTTAGCCCTGACTCATTATATCTAAGGTCAAAGACATTCTAACTGTGACCATCCCATCAGTTTCTTCTGTGTCTGTATTATAATTATCTAATGTTTCATTTCATTTTTAAGGTGGTAGGGTCTGTTTCGAAGGGGACTCAGTGGCTATTTCTAGTGACCCTTTAGTCTTAATTCTGACATTTGGAAAATAATGATAAAACAGACAAAAATACCACCATAATTCCATTCCATGCAACAGACATATAATATGAGGAATATTTTTTGTTTAGTAAATAACTGTAAAGAATTGATGCCATATTCCATTCCTGGATCATGTCAATAAAGTAATGTTTTGTTCTCTTTCAGAAAGGTTTCCTAGATTCCAAGAGTGCATGGCTTCAATAAAAGAACTTTGCCAAGAACTATGTTGGTTTCTATATATATACTGATATCATATATATACTGTTTATTCCATGTATGCCTGTGTGTGGATATTATTTATTACGTGGAAGAAGAGAAACATTCAGGAAGTTTCATTGGAGATATTGCAACAGATTCGCACATGTTCGATGAAATGACATCAGAAAATACAGATCTAAGTTTTAGTGAACTGAAGCGGAAAATATCAATGAAGAGTCAATTATTTAATGTGACCAAGAATGGTAAACTGTACACAGCCCAGGTTCTGGATGCTGAATCCCTTTGTACGGACTATACAGAATGTTTTAGAATTATTAAAGTTGCCATCCGCAAAGCCAAAACCTTTATGAAGATCCTCAAAGTGAAAGTGATTATAGAGGATATCAATGACAATCGACCAGAGTTTCCTGATAAAGAGATCTCACTTCAATTTTCTGAAGGTGATGCTGTAGGAATGACAAAATCTATTCCGAATGCCATCGACAAAGATGTCAGCCTCCTCAATTCTCAAATTACTTACAAATTAAGAAATGAGATTAGGAATGAAAATATATTTTCTCTGTTTGTGTCTCGAAGAGCTGATGGAATCTCTACTCTTGGAATAGTCTTAGAGAAAAGACTTGACCGAGAAGCAAAAGATAATTATAGAATTCAAATTGTTGCAACTGACAAAGGCTCCAAACCAAAGCAAAGTATTTTGAATGTTAGAATTTCTGTAAAAGATGAAAATGACAACAGACCAATTTTTTCCCCAAACATATACAATATTACAATAAAACACACTCACAAATTAAAAACACCTGTGATTATTTTGTCTGCTGTTGATTTGGACATAAATAATAATGCTAGAGTTACTTATCACTTCAGTCCCAAAACATCAGACATTGCCAAAAACTACTTTTTATTAAATTCAAGAACTGGAGAGGTTGTTTTAATACAGAGTCCAAAATTAAATGATAAATTGCCTTATAAATTATATATTGAAGCCAAAGATGGAGGTAGTCCTCCACTTACTTCTATAGCTACAGTTCTAGTGAATGTTATCAATCAACACAATAATCCTCCATCTATTGATATTGATTATGTTTCTGCAATCAATGACAACACAGCTACCATTTCTGAAGACATCAAAGTCGGTAGTTTCATTGCTTATGTGATGGTCACTGACAACGATGTGGGACAAAATGGAGAGGTCAGCTGTGATATCAAAGACAATAAATTTAAACTACAATCCATGGGGCCAAAAGAATTTAAAGTTGTTATGAAAAGTCAAGTTGACAGGGAAATCCGAGACAACTTCAATGTAACCATCATTTGTCACGATAAAGGTTTTCCCTCCCTTAAAGCAGAAAAAACCTTCTCTATCCATGTTACGGACATCAACGATGTACGACCACAGTTTACCAAAGAAACTTTCCAGTTTCTCACATATGAAAACGAGGAGGGAAATTTCCCAATCGGTTTCGTCAATGCTACAGACCCAGATCTAGGCCCAGGTGGTCTCTTAACTTACACACTTATTCCTAACAACAATAATTTTAACTTACCGTTCCACATCACTGACTATGGTTTTATTTCAACATCTGAAACGTTAGACAGAGAACAACAAAATATTTACAAATTTCAAGTTTTGGTTAAAGATAATGGGAAAATTGCTTTAAATAACACAGCCAATGTTGTTGTGGAAGTTTTAGATGAAAATGACAATGCTCCATATTTTACATTTCCTAGTGTCGACCCATTTAATCTTGATGTCCACTACCATCCCCAGAGTAAGAGTGACATCACTGTACTAAGGGCCTCTGACAGAGACAGCGGCAATAATGCCTTTCTTAAGTATGAAATACTAAGTGGCAATAATAAACTCTTGTTTACAGTCAATCACTACACAGGGTTGTTAGCTTTCTCACGGCCAGTTTACCAGAATGATGTAGGAACTTATAATTTAGTGTTTGCTATCAAAGACAGTGGCAGTCCGGTTTTGTCTGCTACCACAACTATCTCGCTAACTCTGACTGTTAGTAACAGCACATCAACTATGTTTGTATCGGTCCCTTTACAATCAGATAACATGATAAATCTTACCTGGGTTATAATTATAGTCGTGGCAGCTGTGGTGGTGTCTGTAGCGGTTGTCATTGCAATTACTTTGTGCATAATAAGGTTTAATAATAATAGAAATGTATTAATGAGACAAGGGGAGGCACAGCCCTACCAATCAAGGACAGAAATGAGACAATTAATTTACCAAACAAATAGCAATCCTATTCTTATGGCGAGGAACACACAACAACTTCTAAACAGAAATTCACTATCTCTTGAATCAACAAACCAGTTTTATCCAGAAATTAAATCCCTCACAGACTGGAAGAATTCAGCTTTGGTAAGATAACTTCTTCATATTTAATCAACTAAAATTAATTTCTGGCTAATTTCAATTCATAATTACAAAAGTCAATTCTACTTCATTTTTCTCTTTCATCTTCCTTTTCACTTCTCTCTCTCTCTCCCTCTCTCTCTCTCTCTCTCTGTCTCCATTTCCCTCTCTTCTCTCTCCTCCTCAATCTTCTTCTCTGTCTCTTCTCTCTTTCTTTTTCCCTCTCTATCTCTTACACTCTCTCCTTCCTTTTACTCTTTACCCTCCTTTCTCTTATTCTTCCCTCTGTCTTCCCTCTTCTTTCTTCTCTCTCTTTCTCTCTCTGTCTCTGTGTGCTTCAATACATGTGTATGTACATGGGTATGTACATGGGTATGTATAGATGCCTAGTTAATTATTATTGTGTGTGCATGAGTGTGTGTGTGTGTGTATGCATGGATATTGATGTTCCTCAATGTCTGTGTTTATCAATGCGTATGTCTGTGTGAGTGGAAGAATGATTGCAAATGAGAGGTGGTTGTAGGAGGAGAATGGCTGGATTAATAAACATAAACAACAAACCCCCACACACACACATAGTCCAATCCAATGATAGAAACTTCCAATGGTCAAGCAACTGGATTGGCTTGTATAAAACTACTGCACTTTACATTGAGTGCACCTTCTCCAGATTGTTACATAAAAACACATGTAGCATTCACTTGTTTTACATCTGTTTTTCTATGCCAGCATGGGTTAGACAAATGTATCAATGTGGCTTTGTTTTACAGTCAAATGTCATCCATATTGTTAGCCCCCCACCTTATTTGTTTTTCAAGTATGGTGTTGGTGCCACATAAAAAAGC
This sequence comes from Octopus bimaculoides, assembly GCF_001194135.2. Taxonomy (NCBI): domain Eukaryota; kingdom Metazoa; phylum Mollusca; class Cephalopoda; order Octopoda; family Octopodidae; genus Octopus; species Octopus bimaculoides. The sequence continues at coordinate 1,092,408 of NC_068994.1, read as the reverse complement.
ACTGATGTTGGTGCTATGTAAAAGGCACTGGGGTCAGAGTCCATAAAAAGCACCCATATATATATATATATATATATATATATAGTTTATTGAGCCTGTATTTTCTATATTTTTATCTTGTGATACAAGTTTCATTCTCCAGTGATCTTTAGGTGAGAACATCATCACCTGATGATTGCAGTAACATGAAACAAGAGTCACAAAAAAAGTTTGGTTTCAATACACCATATATTCCAACACATATTGATCACCTCTCTCTCACTCTTTAACACTCCAGCACTCATATACACACACACACAGATATACGTATATATTTATGCACAAACAGACACACATATATATATGTATATAATATACACACACTTATTATCATCTACTTCAGTTATACAACCGGCCGATAACTGTGACATCATATGGTGAACCAACAGAACAGAATGCAATGACTGTTGCCAGTTATCTCAGTGACACATTATCAACACGAGGAGGCGGCGGAGGAGGAGGTGGAGGAGGAGGGGAATGTGAACTGACATGGAAGGAGAGTCAGTATGAATCAACACGAGGAGGAGGAGGCGGTGGAGTAGGAGGAGGAGAGAATGAACTGGCATGGAAGGAGAGTCAGTATGAAGAGATTCCAGGTTGGTTAAATTTTTTTATTTCATTA
>NC_068994.1:1086777-1090297 GCF_001194135.2 Octopus bimaculoides | reverse complement strand
ACACACACACACACACACACACACACACACACACACACACACACACACACACACACACACACACATTCACAAATATATTCTGTGGAGCAAAATCTTCTTCCTTCTAGTATATCAGTAAGAAAAAATTTATTAAGCAGTAAGTCATTTAAAATTCCTTTGTCAAATTTGCCAAACTGTCTGCGAAACTTCATTTTTCTTATTGACAGCATTGATATCTTATAATAGAATACTCAGTTTTTTTTTTTCTCTTAGTAAACAAACATAACTCCACATCCTGTTTGTATGGGAATGCATGTTCAATGATGCTTTTTGCCCATTAAATTCCAGGTGCATTTGGACAAGGTTTGTCATAATATCTGTGAGAAATTTTAAAAGTATGAATGCACCGAGAATACCTTGTTTTGCAAGGATTTTAACTTCTGGGGGTGATTTTATCAGTAAAGGAGGCTTTTGCATGATAAACTGCAGATATTGAAAGATATCAAACATTTTGTTAGAAGCTAGTAGGAATATTACAGTTGTGTAATGGCAAAAAATTCAACTAGTTAGAGATGTCTTATTTCCCCCATATATTTTTACAGAAATGTTGAGAATTCGCTAGTATTTATGATATTTATAGATGGTGGGGAAGTGTCTACATACTGAATATAGAAAATCTTTTGGGATGTTAAAGTGTAATTTTAAGCAATAAGTTGAATAATACTATTTCTCATAATGTTGGGCTGTAACTTCAAGGTTTATAATACAATTAAATCTTCTTTATTCAAAAAGACAACTACTTGTCTTTCATATACCTTTTTGGCCTTGCCTGCAGTCCGAGAAGACTCCACACTACTGTCTCATCACTCTCTACCAACTAAAACAAATCTTTCCAGATACAACTCTATGGTTTCACAAGAAATATGAATATCAAGGTTATATATATATATGTGTGTAGACCCAGGAAGACCTGGGATGAGGTGGTGAAGCATGACCTTTGAACATTGGGCCTTTCTGAGGCAATGGCAAGTGACCGAGACCTTGGAGGTATGCTGTGCTTGAGAAGACTTGGCAAGCCAAGTGAGACCATAACCATGGCTTATGCCAGTGCTGCATAACCAGCCCATTTAAGAGTAACCTACAAACATTGGGCAATGATCTCCACTTGCGAAGACCTATTCAGGCAAGTGAAATCGTTGTCGTGGCTGATGGCAATACCACCTGACTGGCACCCATGCCAGTGGAACGTTAAAAGCACCATTCGAGCATGACCATTGCCAGTACCACTTGACTGGCTCCTGTGCGGGTGGCACATAAAAAGCACCATTTGAGTGTGGTCGATGCCTATACCACCTGACTGGCCCTCATGTCTGTGGCACATTAAAGCACTCACTACACTCTCAGAGTGGTTGGTGTTAGGAAGGGCATCCAGCTGTAGAAACTTTTCCAAATCAGATTGGAGACTGGTGCAGCCTTCTGGTGGTGGTGGTGGTGGTGGTAGTGGTGAAAGCAGCAATGGTTGGTGATGGTGATGTTGATGATGATATATGTTCACATAAGGTAAACTGAAAAGGTAATTTATTTAAATATGAGGTAGATGACATAAAACTGTCTTCTAAGAGATGGTTTTTGCCTCACCAAGGAATATTGCCAAGGAAGAGAAGCCAGGTGTGTGCCGAGATAAGAGAACCATAAAAAGAATATGAGTGGTGTTATGAACCAAATAGACAACAAGATATATTGTTAGTCTGCCAGCTGCTAATATTTTGATGGATGTCTCACCTTACTGCCAGCCATTCTTATTTCTCATTATTTCATCTAACACTTTCCATGCTTTCACTTCCATATCAAGTTTTCTTCTTTCCTTATTTTCCTCTTCTTCATACACTGCTATGGCTCTAATCTCATTTTAATGCCCCACAACATGTCACTGGTTGCCAGTCCCCAAAAATGACTCCATATTTATTATTTCTAATAATTCTATTGACTTTTATCTACATAACAAAGTCATCACATTCCTCCTCCTCCTCCTCCTCCATCATTTAATAGACATTAAATGATGATGATGATGATGATGATGATGATGATGATGATGATGGTGATGATGATTTAAAAAACAAAATACTTGTAAATGCTACAATTGAACTGAAGTCATATTTGAGATAGATCAAAACTGTTTTATTAGATAAATAGAATGGATTCTAATGAATTCTAGGCCAGTCTACAAACATGGAAGGAAGAACTGAACTGATAACTTCAAATTATCTTTATTGTGATGATTCTATAACAACCAAAGTGATTAAAGTTCCTTGCAGTTGGCTGGTCTCATTCCAACTTCTCTTAGGACCATTCAACTCTTCCCATTACCCGTATCGTCCCCCCACCCACCTATTACCTTCCTCCTGCAGACCCTTAACAAATCACTTTTTCCAGTCTTTCCTTCCCCTAGAATTTTCTTTCTGTCCATATATTTCAGGTAGGCATCTCTTTGCTGTTCAAGAGAAACATCGAAATGACATTTTACTAAACATATTTGTAGCATTTTGTCTTAAATTTTCTAATGCTCTCATTGTTCTTCTCTGGATTGATGTAGTGGCTTTCATTCTGTAATAAGACTTTGTAAACTTATGAGACTACCTTTATGCGTAGCTACAATATAATAATAAGTTTACCATTTTCAGAACAACAATGGAAGAAATAAGAGTTCCTAGTTTTGTAAGTCACTACCCAACCTAACTGTTCGTTCTAGCAATTAGCCAAGCCGGAATGGATAGAACAACAAAAACATATAAGAAAAATCATTGAAAGAAATTCTCCAGTTGAGGTAAAAGAGTAATTAGAAAGGAAAAGAAAATGTCTGCTGCTTGAAAAATATAAAAACTAAAAACAGAACTTTTGCAAAGGAAAGTTCCATTGGTCCAAGTTCTGAAGAAATAATGCTTCCATTAGTAGCAAGCCAGTTGTAGTATTGATTTAAATGGCATAATATCGACTTAATTGGTATAATATTGACTTAATTGGCAAGACAAAGTACTTCAGAGTGACAACTGGTGAAACCTTCATGAGCTGACGAAAAAGAAAATCAATTGTGTTTAGTTTGATGGAGAGAGATAACTAAATCACCGCCAATGCAGTCCATTCTCAACGACTGAGACGAACCACAACTTACTTGGAGATTATCAGGCACCTGACGAACAAAAGACTTTATAATAGATTAAAGCTGATCTACTAATGTAAAACCTGAAGCAAGAATATAGCAGAGAATAATATTTGTATGTGGGTGACATTAGGAAGGGCATCTAGCCATAGAAGACCATGCCAAATCAGACTGTATGTATGTATGTATGTATGTATGTATGTATGTATGTGTGTGTGTGTGTGTGTGTATATATATACATATACATATATATATATATATATGTTGCCAGTACCGCCTGACTGGCTCCTGTAGGATTTTCGAGCGAGATCGTTGCCAGTGCCCCTGGACTGGCTTGTGCGGGTGGCACATAAAAGACACCATTTCGAGCGTGGCCGTTTTCGT
>NC_068994.1:1079528-1086361 GCF_001194135.2 Octopus bimaculoides | reverse complement strand
TATATATATATATATATATATATATATATATATATATTTAACTGCTCATCGATTGATGAAGTATTTACTAATTATAAACTGTGTTGGAAGCCAGTGAACTTGTAACATGATTATGGTAACTATGAATATGATGACGGTTATGATGATGGTGATGATTATAATGATGATGATGATGATCAGAAAGAGGAGGAGGAGGAGATCAACCTCATTATCATAGGGATGCTGAAGGCAATAATACCAATGAGTTAACAAGATATTAAAGTGGAGATTATGTAAAAGAATAGATGATGGATAAAGCTGCTACATCACAGTCGGTGGTTAACTATCTGGTTCTTCAGTTTAAGACACATGGAGCCACACTTTTGACAGTGTGTGTGTGTGTGTGTGTGTGTGTGTGTGTGTCTGCATATATATATATCTATGAACATGTCAGTAATATATGCATATGTGCATGCATATTAAATTCACATTTGTCATGGAGTTAGCAACACCAGCCATAAAGTGGTGCGATGCTGACTAAAATCACAGCTGAAACGGTGACTAAGACCGCCGGCGGCGGCGGTGGTGGTGGTGGTGGTGGTGGTCTTGGTGGTGGTGGTGGTGGTGTTGGTATAGGTGGTTACCTCTGTAAGTGTCCAACAAGAAATTAGCCCAAGAAGAAAACGAACAGACCAAACAATAAATTCAAAATGTCGCTTGAAGGAGGAACATTATGGAACAGAGATTAAATTTATTGATCTTCTGTTTGTATTGATCTGGTGTTTGAACTGTAGAAAATAGCAATGGTGTGGAGGGCAAAGGTGGGGGAAGGAAAATCAATGTTAGTGAAACAATCTGGGGCAGGAATTCAGTTCTGTACATAAAATACTAAGATGTATTACCATTTCAATGGTTTCAGTGGTTTGATGCCAATATTACTGACATAAACAAACAACAAACCATTTGTAATCAACAGTATATACACACACACACACACACACACACACACACACACACACGCACATATATACTACATACATACATACAGAAGATCAGTGAAAAAGAGAACACCTATGCTGAACTATTGAGAAATAAACTCTAAACTTCACCCCCCAAATCCCCAAACAACCTTCATTCCATACTGCTCCACCTCTCAAACTCAAGCAAGATTTATGTCTCTCTTCTATACCAACCATTTTCATCTTTAAGTTCATTTTATTTACTTTTAGTGATTATTTCAAAATAAAACACCTATTTGTATTCAAAGTAATTTTTTACAAATTTTATCTTTCAAAATAGCATTATTCCACTTTACCATTCCTCTACACTTCCAGAACTCCATACAGTGATAATCTCTGATAATCCAGAACTCCATACAGAGATAATCTCTGCTATTTTTTCTTTACACCAACTCCTTGTTTGTTTCTTGTTTTATTTTATCTTCTCTGCTTTGTTATTTTTATTTACAATATTATTACTTGCCTTTCTCTTTCCCATGTTCTTACCCACCCAGACTCATTAACAAAACACTTCTACATGTCCCCTGGCAGACATCAAAGAAATCCAATATTATGCACAGCCATTGATGCTTATATATATATATATATATATGTATATATATACGACAGGCTTCTTTCAGTTTCCGTCTACCAAATCCACTCACAAGGCTTCGGTTGGCCCAAGGCTGTAGAAGAAGACACTTGCCCACGGTACCATGCAGTGGGACTGAACCCGGAACTATGTGGTTGGTAGGCAAGCTACTTACCACACAGCCACTTCTGCGCCTATGAAATAATAATAATAAATTGCATTTTTTAGTTTCCATTCTAATTTGTAACATATTCAAAACTTAAATTTTTTTTTTTCTTTTCAGCCCTGGAAAACATTGAATACAGTTTATCCCCAAAGCTCGACAGAAAACAGTGCCCAGATGTAAACACTAAATTCTTATAGAGAAACTGCAGCAACAGATCCAGAAATTGGAAGAATCTCATGCATGTTACTCCTACCTGATTGATCAACCAGTTCCACAGCAAACCATCAGTCCGACAAATATTTGAACTCTTTACCTTCTGATATACACTGTCTCCTTTTGTGAAGTGACTTCCTCCAATAAATTAATTCCAGTAAATTTCTTCTCCATTGCCCCAACACTACCATCACCCCTGATGCAAACTAGTTCCTCTCCAACTTGTGTTAAAGTTACTTTCAAATACATTTTTCTTCAATCACACACATTGTTTGCAGGCTTAAGGCAGAAAGTCCTTCCATTTCACACAAAGAATTAAACAAAATATATTTCTTTAAGTGTTTTACTTCTATTTTACCATTTTCTGCTCAATTATTGCCCATCATATTGAAGTGCCTCCAGTAATTCTCTACACAAATAGCTTTATTAAAAACATAAAGAAATAACACAAAATTAAGGGGAAATAATCGTGTTTGAAGTAAAATGAGTCTAGAATATTGGCAAAATATATATTGTATCTGAAGAAAAGATAAAAGACCGGGTGGCCATGTTGCCTTAGGTGAGAAGGACCAGAATGAGAAGCACAGTTTAATTTGGGGGGAGGCATGACCTTTTGATTACAGTTGAGAAAGGGAGTGGTTATATGGTTTATATCTGATATGAAAGTGGGTATATGTGTGGCTCATAGCTTTTGTGAGATTGATGTAAAGAAAGAGGTGACAAAATAGAATCTATGAATATGATATGAAAGAGTGTTTGGCACTTCTGAAATGTGATAGCTGTTGCCATTTTTAAACCTTTCACCGTTTTTATTGATGGGATCTATATGAGCTATGGGCTGATCCGTGTCTTTGTAGAGTCACAGTAAAAATAAAGAGAAAGGTTAACACTATCTTCCATGCTTGTCTTTTAATACGAAGGTTAAACTATTGGCATGGAACATTGAACAATCTTTATCAGAAATAAATGATTATTAGAATCAAAATATCACTTCAGTGGTTTACCATCCATCCACCCTTAATTAACAAGGGTGGATGGAAGAAAACTGTTAAAATTAATTGATAAAATTTTTTTATCAACAAATGACTTTTTAAATATTTTTTGATGCTTTGACTTTCTTTTTTGTTATTTGTTATTTTCATTGCTTTATTTATTATTTTTTTTTTTAATCGTGAAGTCTGATGTAAATTGGGAAGAAATAACAAATAAAGCATGAAACAGCAGCACTACTGTTTTGACAAGTAAAAATTCTGGTAAAGATTGAGTCTGTCAGCATCGAAAGTTGAGTGAAATCGCAAGAGTTAATTTAATGCTCCTCACAATCTCTTCATCTAAATCAACGTTAAAAGAAGCAGTAGATTGTTTATCTTAAACAAGTATTTCAGTTTGCTGTTCAGATATTTTGCTTCTGTTGAGATTTTTGCTTTGATTTTAGCTTATTATTATCATTATCATTATCATTATTATTATTATTATCATTATTATTGTTATTATTCTTATTATTATTGTTATTATTTTATAGCCATTTTCATTTTTGGTCCATAGCTCAGGAAATATTTGAATTAATGGGTTTCCATAAATCAAAATGCCTAAAACATTGTAAAAGCATTTCAGTAAATTATGTGAAAGACAGCAGCAGAGTGGGGGGGGGAGGAGGAGGAGAAATAAGGGGAGGCAACATGTTCTTTGCAATTATATCCATTCCATCAAAAGATTCATCATCCTGAATATATTTTTATGAGTTAGACGAATATATTCTTTGACATGTGAAATTACATATTAATAATGCCAAAAGATTTATGGGAGAAATTGGGGTGAAGTGAGACGGATGGGGGGCAGGGACAATATTGTACAACTTAGAGTTGACATGTTTATAATAAAGTAGAAATATTACAATCTATGTTACTTAACACACTAAATAGACAGAGAGAGAGAGAGAGAGAGAGAAAGCAAAAGAGAGTGAGAGAGAAAAGAATATTGGTAGGTAAATAGATACAGAGAGAAATAGAAAGAAGCTTAGGTAGGTAGGTAAAGTGAATAGGCAGGTAACTAGCTAGGTATGGTGACAGGTGGACAGCCATATGCATGCACACACACACACACACACACACACACACACACACACACACACACACACAGTCAATAGATGAGGAAAACTAACTACATAAGCAAACCAATGTAAATAGAAAAAGTAAGTATATAAATGTATATTAAGAGAGAGAGAGAAAGAGAGAGAGAGGGGGTGTTTGTGTGTGTACATGTGTATATGTGTGTGTTTGTGAGAAAGAGAGAGAGGCTGTTCCCCAAAAAACAACACTTGACAATTGATAATCATAGTTTAATATCCTAAAATATGCTCACAGACAAAACAGATTCCAATTTTATCTGCAACCAACCCAACAACAGTTAATAACTAATTTACTGTCAGTGATCCACTGTAGACAGAATTTTCTTAAACGATTTGGCTTCAGTTTATTTATTTATTTTATATTGCAATTTGCCAACAACAGCATTATTGGGTGCAAGTTTCTAATAGATCAATCAATGGTTCACTGCTTCTCTGCCTGTCAGAGTGACAAGGGAGTGTCTCTCACTTGGCATAAAACAAATATTTCAAGGGGCTTTATTCAAGAGACAAGAGATTTTCATTTTTGTTGCTAATGTTTAAATTCTTTGCCAATATACATCATTAGAATAACACACACACACACACAATGGAGTTCCACAGTTTCCAGCCAACAAATTCCAATTTCAAGTTATTGGTCAACCTAAAGCTATGAGAGGCAAGCTGCAGGATCGAACACAGCACCATGCAGTTGCAAAGCAGATTCTTACCTGTGTAATATCATTTCAGCACTTTTTCCCCCTTTTTCAATTTTTTTTTCACTTTGCTTCAACATATTTTTAAAGAATATAACTTCAGTAAAATTGGCTTCAAAATTTGTCACAATGCCAGCAATTTCGGGAAGGGGGGTAAGTCTATTACATCAACCCCCAGTGTGCAACTGGTACTTATTTTATCAACCCTGAAAGGATGAAAAACAAAGTCAACTTCAGTACATTTGAACTCAGAATGTAAAAACAGACAAAAAAAAAAAAAAAGAACAGGAATGGTTCAACCAGCTTACCACCTTCACTTTATCAATCATAATAATTATAATAATTGTTTCAAACTAACGATTTTGCCAGCTCGCTACCTTAAATAACTCCTGTAATATCAATAATTATTTATCACTCTTTACCATGGATAACATAATCCTGAGGCTAAACAATAATAACAACAACATCATATGGTCACTCAACCAGCTAGAAATAACAGCAAAACATCCTTCAGATTACTCTCAGCCATTTAAATAAGATAAAATTTGATAAAATAGTTCTCTATATTTTTAAAAAGCCTGGATGGCCAAGGCTGGAATGGCTCTCATTATTTGCCAGATGCAGAGTTAACATAAAAGTGAGGAGTGTACAACATTCAGACCCATCCTACCGTACAGACCCCCATATATAGTTCATCTTCACTGTATGTCAGAACATGCAGTGTGGCTCTTTACTTGAGGGACGTATGGTAGATCCACAGAGATATGGATCTGTGGATTACACACACGTATTCATGCAGCCAGCAAGCTATGTACCTTAGTTCTGTTGAATCAGGGCTGACCTAACTTACACAATAATAAGAATAGGGTTACTATTTATATCCTGTAGTCCCCTTTACACTGCAATCAAATAAGCAGAAAGTGATGGCATATAACACGACTCCTACCAGCTTCACATATTCTACGCTTTATATAAACACACTGAAAAGTCCTTCAGGAAAGCTGACATGGTTGACATCTCCTACTTGAAATGTCTTCTTCATATTATGGCACTAAACAAGAAAACTTTGTCTAACATTCAGAGATCAATTATTATGATTCAGATGATAATTTTCCAGACAATTAACCTAATCTTCTGAGCGTATAATTACAATATTTACACTACGTATAGAACGGTTCAAACTCTGATTGTCATCAGATGACTTATTTCTGGGTTTGTACAGTCAGCCCAGAGATCAAACTAATAGAAATGTAGTGGAAATATTGTAAAATATACATTCTAAATATGAAGCTGTCATCCGGAAAAAATAACAACAATAATAATAATAAAAACCTTGTTTTTACACCAAGCAACCTAACTCCAATTAAGTGGAGAAGGTTGTTTGTTGGGTTTAGACTCAATAAAGTCAACCACTCTACTTATTTCTACTGAAAAAAGGTAAAATTGACTGACAACCAAAATTAGACAGCAAAGATGTAATAAAGTTGAAATTCATAACCTTTCATACAGTGTTTTACTAATGTTGTTGATGGCGAAAGAGGCACAGTCTTCAGTGATGAAAGAGCTCGAATAAAAATATTTTTGAATTATATTAACAAAGGACTGCAAATTTGGGGAATGAATTAACAAAAGTATATAACTGGTATTTATTTTACCTTCCCTTTGGTGGAAGAAAGTTAAAATCATCCCTGGTCAGATTTGAACTCAGGATGTAAAGTTATGGAACTAAATAATATTCTGTCATTTCTGTCAGTTCACTGACCCATTCTTAGCAATAAGATTTCTTATAAAGGTACAAGGTCAAGCATGATATATGTGGGTATCTGAGACACACACACACACACACACACACACACACATATATAGGAAAAATAGAAGTTGAAAATGCACTGAGAATAATTAAAATACTTTTTATCAATACATCTAAAGCTTTAACCGGTTTCACAGTTTACACTGATTGTCCAGAAAGTCCAAATAGAAAGCCATGGCTTATGTTGCAGTTGTCTTGCTTCTGACTAGTGTTTGAAGCTTGCCCTGTTTTTATGGGGAGTTCAGGGCTCAAGTT
>NC_068994.1:1073175-1079213 GCF_001194135.2 Octopus bimaculoides | reverse complement strand
TATATATATATATATATATATATATATATATGCACTCATGCATACATACATGATGTGTGTGTATGTGTAGATATATGTGTATATGGCAGTGTGTACAACAGCTTAGCAAAGGCTCAAATCCTAGTTAGGGAGGAAGACTAGTCATTGCTGTTGTTAGACAAATGGCCATGTTGAATATGAAGGAAAAGGGGGGAAGCGGGATCACAAGTCGGCTGATAAAGAACTTGGACTTTGTATGAGGCCAGCGTGCAAGAGTAATCGATAGAAATAGTATTGAAAAAATATGTAGTTAATAGCTTTAGTTAATTAGGTAAGCTAATTAGAAGTGAAGGTAAATATTATGAATGCATAGCGGTCAGAGTGAGGTGAGGTGAGGTTGGAGAGGTTCAGAGGGCAGTTAGTTTGGCTTTTATGGGACTGTCACATTAAATTGACATGACCCCAAGGCTTTAGTGTGCTGCTGCAAAGAGAAGCAAGTCATTCAAGATGTGGTAATCATCATCATCATCATCATCATCATCATTGAACGCCCACTTTCCATGCTGGCATGGGTCGAACAGTTTGACTGGAACTGGGGAGCCAGAGAACTACACCATGTTCCAATCTGGTTTGGCATAGGTTTCTATGGCTAGATGTCCTTCCTAATGCCAACCACTTTGCAGAGTGTGCTGGGTTCTTTATATGCGGCACCAGCATAGGCATTTGTCTAGGTACTCATCTCTGGACAGCTTCTAGGACATCAATATTCTGGATAAGATGGCATTTCACAGACCGGAGGAGCAAACTGTAAAAATGAAGATTTAATAGTTTTAAAAAAAGATAACTGGTGAGTGACAGAGAAAATTTTTGCTGGGAAAAGATATAAAAGATATATTTGACTATTTGAGGATTCTAGAAATGTGGACATGCAACACAAACCATCGTTGACAGAAATACTAAAGTAACATTGACCTACAGTCTTCTTAATGCCGGTGTTGAATAAAAGCACACACACACACACACACACACATCAAAACATTGAATATGTGTATGTGTGTAGGAATATATATATGTATGTATATGGATGTGTCATCATCATCATCATCATATCTGTCTATATATATATATATATATATATATATATATAATATATATATGCATGTATTATATATATATATATATATATATATATATATATATATATATATATATATATATATATATATATATAAACACACACACACACATATATACATGTATACACATACACACACACACTCTCATATACATACACACATGTATAACATAAATTCCAATGAAGAGGCATATCATAATGCTTCAAGGCACAAACAACTGTAACTCATTGAAACACGTGTACGACTGATATCCAGATAAATCCTTGTATAAACAGATATATTCATATAAATGTATGCTTGTGTATGTTTGCATATGTGTGTGTGTGTGTGTGTGTGTGTGTGTGTATCTATGGCCATAAATACCCACACACCCGCATAGACTTACACAAACAGAGTGAAAAACACATTTAACGAATATCAATGCTGAACTCCATGTAGTGATTATTAACGTATCTGTTTTATTCTGTCACATGAAATACAAGTGACACATCATAAATTTAATTTGATTAAACTTCTTCATTCGAAAGCTCTCTTACCATAGGCCAATATTTCCCTCCTAACCACAGACCAATGTCCACTTTTTATTAATCACTATCTCAGCCTATAAACACCATATTGTTATTTTCATTATCCAATATCATAAATTGACTTACATATCCATCTCGACTGTTTCTGTGTTTTGCTTTTGTGGAATCACATTGAAGAAAACTTTGGAGAAGAATCTTTTAATATTGCTCTTAGTCGACTCAGGTCTGAAAATTAGAATTGGGGAGAGAAGCTGTTGGGAAGCTCAACCGATGGACTGAATCGGTAATTCAAGGGACCAACCTTGTCACATACAATTCATGATTTAGTCTGGCTGAAAATTACATTAAGGGTGCATGTGTCTATGGAATATTCAGCCACTTACAAAATAATAAAATAAGTAGGAGCTTGAATCAATAGCATGAGGAACACTTCTATGTAGATCTTGTAAGTGTGGATTCCCTGATAACTGAACGATATGTGCCTAGAGGGAAAACGGTTTACTTGGTCAATATCTCTGACATGGATGGAACTATAAAAACTGACATTGGAATTACTGGAAAGACTTGCAAAGGAAGATACATGCAACACTTGGCTTTGTTAAGAGGTAAGAATTAAAGACATGCAACTTCTTTGTCTAATATGGTATGGAACCTTAAATAGAGGAGTGTTAATGATCCAAATATAAACTGGAGCATCATAATTAAAGTTACGAAATATAAGGTGCGACACAGCAAATGCAAACTCTGTATTACAGAAAAATAAAAGCTCATAGCTTCAACACTGAACATTTTGAACATTAGAGAAAGAAACCTTATTCCTTTGTTTACACAAATAACAGATTAAACTGCAACATTTCAAGTGTAAAGCCTTGATGGATTCACCATCGATGTATCCAGGAAAAATTCAAGATATAATGTTAATATATAATCTTTGTAAACAAATGCATATGTTGTGTAATGAGTGGAATTGATCCTGGGTAAAATCTTTCCTCATTTAAAAAAGCTTCAAGTACAGGCATTGCCTGGTTTTTAACATCTCTGTGCAATAACGGCCGTTTATCGGAAAGTATTAATTGTTGAGTAATTGATGTCACATGATTCCATGTGCACTTTAGCAACATCATTGATAACTTTTAGCATGAGGGCAGTTGGGTGTTTTCTTTTATCATGTTAAAAATGCCCTCTCACTCATTGATGGCAGAGAAAATTGATAAAAAATTTTATGAACTGTGGTTTCAAAATGTTCTTAAGTTGAATATATTCGACAGTCATCTCTATTGAATGAGTTAGATATGGAGATATATGAGTGTTCAATGATGGCAACAATGGTTTTTTTACATCATTATCGGTCTCTCTTATGGCATATTTTGGCTGGCTATCAGTGTTTGGAGAAGATTGATTAGCATCATGAGAGTTGGAATAAAAATTGAATTGCTATCTGTGATGGCCATTTTTATTTGTTTGCAAAGAAAGATGCTTTTTGTCAAAGTTGTTTTGCCATAAAATAATTTATGTATGTTTTATGAATGTATGAATGTATGTATGTATGTCGGTCGGTAGGTAGATAGGTTGGTTGGTATGAAGATAGGTGGGTAGAAAGGCAGTTAAGTAGGTAAGCACATAGGTGTATAGGGAGGTCGGGGGGAGTGAAAGGGAGGTCTGTAAGTCAATAGTTATGACTATGAGTTCGGTGTATGATACATATGAAAGAACAGGTTTTCTTGGGTATCATTTCATTATTATTTCAAATCTGTAAATTTGAAATAAAGATATTCATGCAGCATCTTTGAGTTCAGCAGTAGACACTGCTTTACTGAATTGTAATATATTCATAACATCCCAATGGAATCAGGTATTGGTCTGATATGATAGCTGAAGGCAAAACATGTAATTGGTGTTATTTCATATTCTTTTAATCCAATATTATAGTCTGTCTAGCCAGAGATTCAATGATATTTTCACCTTCACATGAAGCATTTCTTTTGTCACTCTTAGTTTGATTATATATGAAAATATATCGAGAATAGAGAGCTTCCTTTCACAAACAACTTTCATATTCTTGTCTATTGTCACATTCTATTCTCTGCTGCTCTGCTCCTGAAGCTGCTCTCAAATGTTCTTCTTTACAAATGTCTGCATTTGTACATTAATTTAACTTTTAATATATAACTATTTTACAGCCACCTACAGTATACCGTGTGTGTGTGTGTGTGCATGGCTTAGTGGTTTGGGCATTGTACTCACAATTGCAAGATCATGGTTTCAATTCCTGCACTAGATCTGTATTCCATGAGCTTTATTACTATTAAAGCAGTGAAAGGTGGTCAGTTAGCACAATCGTGAGCACGCCAGGCAAAATGCTAAGCAGCATTTCATTAGTTTTTACATTCTGAGTTCAAATCCCAGTGAAGTCGGATTTGCCCTCCATCATTTTGGGGTCAATAAAATACGCATCAAGTGTTGGTCAATATAATTGACTTTTCCTTCCCACCACCCTGTGCCTATCTTAGAAATTATTATTATATTAGAAATTGTTTCTAGGAAACAAAGTTATGAGTTGTCAGAATCGGTTGAGCAATGGATAAAATGCCTGGTGCTGTTTCTTCTCATTCTTTACATTCTGAGTTCAAATCCTGTCAAGGTCAACTTTGTCTTTCATCCTTCCAAGGTTGATAACATGAATCAAGTACAATAAAGTAAAGTACCAGTCGAATACCCCTCCCCACAAAACTGTTGGCCTTGGGTCTGCATTAGAAAATATTGTTATTATCATTATTATTAATGACTGAGAGAGCAACACATGCCATCAAAGTGGCACTGGGGTACAAATATACAAAGCTCAGTATACCCATCATGACTACCTGCCTGATAAGGGTACACCAGGCACATGCATCACAACCATATGTGTGGGTGACATGGTGATCTCATATCAAGATAAACAGTCCATGACCTTGCAGGTGGGGCCCAGTTAGAATTTTCTTCAGATCCAGTTGTCCATTTATGGATGATAAACAAAAACTTCCATGTTTCCAGAGATGAATTATTCAAACCCAAAACAATTCCTCTCAACACATGGCAATGATGCTCCCCAACTGACAAGCAAATCTGTGGTATTGAGCAGAGTATTTACTGTAGGCCATCTTTTATACCAAGATAAAACAATGTTCATGATAACACTTCCAATCAGTTAAGATCAGAAGCCATGAGAACCATATCATTACTACTATCATCATCAAGATCATCATCATCATTATATCCTAAAGGAATGCTAGCATATTGTAACAGTATCTTCCTAAAGTCCATGATTATATGATTGTCAGTGGATTTCATGAACACGACAGTTTCTTTGTCCCTTCTGTATAATTTCTATTTGATAATTAACCTGATATTACTGTGAGATATCCACCAGACAATATGTAACATTTAAAGACGAGTGTCTGACAGCAATTAATACACCAAAATTAATTAGGAAACTATTAATTTTCACAAATGTAAAAATAATTTTAAGATGAAAAATCAGAATTTAAATCATTGAAAATTCCTTTTTTTTCCCCAAGATATCAGTTCCAGTTTTAAGCCTTGCATTGTAAAAGAGTTTTCTTTATATTTGAAAAGTTCAAATAAGTTGGCCTCACCATAGCAACCGGCATCCATTAAAGAGAGTTTCAGTTGCTAGGTGAAAAGTCAAAGCTTCTGTTCTGAATTTTACCTCAGGCAACAGTTTGGGAAATCTTAGGACCTCCATTCTGTTTTCAAATAGGTGCTAACAAGAAGTAATTTAATAAGCAAAGCAATATTCCGGACTTTTCTGTGTCAGCTAAGCTTTTATTGATTAACACGTTTTCTCCTGAAAAGCAGAATTATGCATATTAATTTTGATCACTGTTCTATTCAAGTGTCTTTTGAAGATTGGCTGAAACAGAAGAAAATATGGCTTCTAATGCCCTCTCTATTTGAACCCCATCAACTAGAAATAAGACGGAACACACACCACTTGTACACACACACACACACACACACCGGCACACAAATACACATGTGCGTACAGTGATATAGTGACAAGCAAACACACAAACACATAGAAATAGACTGATAGCGAAGAAGT
This sequence comes from Octopus bimaculoides, assembly GCF_001194135.2. Lineage (NCBI taxonomy): Eukaryota > Metazoa > Mollusca > Cephalopoda > Octopoda > Octopodidae > Octopus > Octopus bimaculoides. Next base: position 1,073,466 of record NC_068994.1, on the reverse strand, counting down.
AGAATTGGTGCAGCAGCAGGCACCCACTGACTGTTTCCCGAGTCCATCGACATAAAGCCAGTGTCACACGACAGCAGCAGTTATAGTGGATAGAAGAAGAGAGTGGTTGGATAAACAGCTCCAATCACAGCAAACAATAACACAAGTGAACAATGAAGGTAAGACACTAACCTCATATTTCTTGGGAGGGCCCCCAAAAATTTTTTTTCAAGTACAAAGCAGGGGGATATTATTTTCAATATTATATAGTAACACACTCACATACACATACATACAATATATATATATATA